>NW_021604604.1:179429-243527 GCF_004785775.1 Grammomys surdaster
TGTGGCACAGCAAAGCCATGGGATCTCCACACATGTGCTGTGGCACAAGCAGCCCACCTTCACTCACATCACACACACTGTGATAACTGGTTTAAAATTAAGAAAGGTTTTTGTAACACTTTAAGCAGAGGGCTAAGTGTCTTTTCATCATACCATTGGTCTTCTGTGTAAGAGCTTGAGCTTTGAGAAAACCCTCTGCAAAACCAGTTTTAAACGCATCTTGGTGTGCTTCAGGTATGTTTTTAGTTTTCATAAGTTTGTCCAAACTCTCAAGATCTGTTCCTCTGTCTCGCAAAAGAAACCCCTAAAATTTAAGAAAATAAAACAGTATCAAAATGATACGAAGAAAGAAGGCAGTGTCTGGAGATTTTCAGTCTACTGGACAAAGTTAAACAAATAGGCATATTTTACAAATAATTTTGATACTCTGCTAAAGCAATAGGTACGGCAATCTAGTGACTGCTAGCTACGGAAAACAGAATCTCTTACTGAGAATAGAACCCTAAGGCTAGAGAGATGGCTCAGCCATTAAAGGCAAGGCTTGTAACCAAAACATCAAGAAAATGGGACATCAAAACCACACAAAAGCCGAGCGGTGGTGGCACACGCCTTTAATCCCAGCACTTGGGAGGCAGAGGCAGGCGGATTTCTGAGTTCGAGGCCAGCCTGGTCTACAGAGCGAGTTCTAGGACAGCCATGGCTACACAGAGAAACCCTGTCTCAAAAAACCAAAAAAAAAAAAAAAAAAGAAAACAAAACAAAAAACAAAAACACACACACACACACAGAAGGTTGGAGATGTAGATTAGTTGACAGTGTTTGCTGAACATACATGAGGCCTTCAGGTTGATCCAAAGAACCATATAAACTGGACTTGGTAGCACAAGTATGCAATGCCAGAGGATGAGAAGTAAAAGCAGGAGAATTGAAAATTAAAGGTAACCCTTAGGTACACAAAGAGTCATGTGCTACATGAAACTATCTCTCTAACTTCCTTGCCCCCTCCCCTAAAAGTCATATAGCCAAAGGCATCATGTTACAGGTGTGTAATCGTAAGACTTAAGATGGATTGAGTTCAAGGCCAACCTGGGCTGAAGAAAATTGTCAGACGGGCACATACCAAATATATACACAGGAAACAGACATGAGCAAACAATTTGAAAGAACAATGTGAAATAATGCCCAAAAACTGTAAATAATCTGGTAAAATGTAATGCCAAGAAGAGAATAAGGGTATTTATGACCATATTCAAGATGGGAACAGAAAAATGGTAAATAAGGTACAATAAAACACTCTGTTATGTGAGGCTATGTTGGGTAAGAAAGTAGAGTAATGCAATTAATGAGAAACAATAGTGATTTGGAGGCAAGACTGAAAGGAGCGAGAGTAGAAACAAAGGATTAAATGAGTACTTAGAGTAATCTGGGAAATAAAATGTTATACTTATCTATGAATGGCAGTGCAACAAAGATAAAGGGAAAGTTTTAAGAAATGTTAGCTGGGCAAAGTGGCTCACACTTGTAATCCCAGCTTTGAGAACCTGAAGCAGAAGGATCACTTTGAGTTTGAGACAAAACTAGGGTAGTGAGATTTAGAACAACCTGGGCTAGCTACAGAATAAGACCTTGCTCAAAAAAACAAGACACATAAAACAAAAAGACAAGCATTTCAGATTAGTGGTGTAGATCAGCGACAGATCACTTGGCTAGAATATATAATGCCTAGGTTCAACCCCTAGGACCACCACTGCCCCACCAAAGTTACTTAGTTACTTATGAGTGTACACTGAAGAAAGGACAGCCTTTTCAATGAACAGTACTGGGAAATATGGACTCCAAAATGCAAAATAAATAAATAAATAAATAAATAAATCCTATTTCTAACTCTGAACATAATTCAAGCCCAAATGGTTTAAGAACCTGAAGACCTAATAATACCCTGAAACTTGGAGAAAGAAATGAGGACTAATGCTTCCACTTATCAGCAGACATATCACGGTTCTGAATAAGATTTCGATAGCATAGGAAGTAAGAATAACAAACAAACAGGATCTCGAAATATTTCAGTGCAGCAAAAGAGACTATCAAGCAAGTAAAGACATAGCCCTCAGAATAGGAGAGACCTACCAGTAATGCATGTGACAGAGTTACTGTCTAGAACATACAAAAGAACACAAAATACTAACCATCAAGAAAATAAGCAGCCCAGTTAAAAACTGGGCAATGGAACTGTACAGGAAATTTTCAAAGGATATATAAATGGCTAATAAACACTTTAGAAAGTGTTCAGCATACTTAGCCTTCAAGAAAAGGAAAATTGGGCTGGAGAGATGGTTCAGTGGTTAAGAGCACTGACTGCTCTTCCAAAGGGCCTGAGTTCAATTCCTAGCAACCACATGGTGGCTCACAACCATCTGTAATAGGGATCCGATGCCCTCTTCTGGTGTGTCTGAAGACAGCAACAATGTGCTCCCCCTCACAAGAAATAAATAAATCTTTATAATTTATATTTAAAAAAAAAAAAAGAGCCTCCTCAGAAAGAAAGAAAAGAAAAATTAAAACTACTTTAAAATTTGAGGAACACAGATAAAAACAAATGCAGAAACAAATGCTGGTGTAGGTATATGGGAAGGGGAACCCTTATACACTGTTGGTCAAAGTGTAAACTAGTACAGCCACTCTGGAGTGGCTCAATCTAGAGACTTCTCTAAAACTGAAAACAGAACAGCCGCATAGTTAAGCTACACCATGGGCATATACCCAATGGACTTTATATGCTAGTACAAAGACATACACATTACTATTCTACTTTTAATAGTAAGGAAGTAGAATCAACCTACATGGTAATGAACGGATAAGAAAAATGTGGACTGGTCATGGTGCTGCATGCGTTTAATCCCAGCACTTAGGAAGCAGAGTCAGATGAATCTCATCTGAGTTCAAGGCCAGCCTGATCTACATAGTGAATTCCAGGACAGTCAGGGCTATGTAGGAAAACCATGTTGGGAAGTGGGGGTGGGAGGAGGGGGGAGGGAAGGAGAGAGAAAGAGAGATATGCAGGTACATGTATGATAGGAAAAAAATTTATACTAAGGTAAGAAGCCCAGAAAAACAAATGCCATGATCTCTCTTACATGCAGATTCTAACTTCAAATCTTTTGGTTTGTGTATTTAACTTGGAGCCTAAGTGGAAAGCCAAGAAACTAGATGGGGGCCTTTTGGCAGGAAGGGAGATGGAGAAGAACAACATCTACACCGTAAGGGAGAGTAATATTATAGCTAAATATTAGCAGCAGAAAAGCTTTAACGGGTATGGGGGAAACCTGATATGGAAGGAGAGCTAACACACACACACAAAATCGTAAGTATAAGGAAAGCTGTATCTCACACCCTAATTTAAAAACATATGAAAGTATGAAGGTGCTGGGCACAATTAATTATCAGTGATGTAAAGAAAATGGGTGGGGTATTATCAACTAGAAAAATGAAGTGTTTGGTCTCAATAGTTGTAAGTTATTACTTTCTATACCACAAAGAAGTAATTACCTTCACAAATGATGGTGCTATATTCTGTGCTTCTGCTAATCTTTCAGAGGTAGACTGCAAACGGCGTGTCCTTGATTTCAAAGTTTTGAAACCCCGAGACTGTATGAAAACTGAACAAAACAGTGCCAGTTACTTTGTAGATGTAATACAGGAAAAGGATCAAGTGCAAAGTCTGACCCATAACTGTAAGTCCTAATTAGTATCTAAGTTCTAGAAACAGTTAATTCTGTTAACATTTCAATATGCTTTACATTTTTCCAACAACTTTGAACATTTTATTTCATGTTGACAGGAGAAAAAGTAAAAAGAGAGTTTATAATATAACATAAAAAACAAGACAGTAGCAAACTGTGACACTTTCCAAAAACTAAAGCTAAATTATTGAAATTGATTAAATTTAAACAAGTTTAAATTTTCTTTGATAGCTGTTTCTAGTATGAAAAAAATATCAAACTACATATTAATTTCTTACATTTAAAATCAATTTCCCAAAGTAATCATTCTTAATAATTCTGTAACCACTCTTAAATGCCTGTGCAACATATTATTCTTTTACTTATTTGTTAGGCTGAAGTTCACAATCTTCTAGCCTTTCTAATGCCAAGAGCACACAACAAGGCTACACACATATTCTTCCTGCAAAAAATTATTCTAAGTGGAGTAAGCATGCATATGCCTATAATCCCAGCACCCAGGAAGATAAGACAAGAAAACCATGAGCTCAAGAAGATCATGAGGTCCCTTAGGCTACATAGTGAGACATGGTGTCAAATAAACATTCTAGAAATACAGTTTGCTCAACTGCATGGAAATATTTCAGAATATAACAGAGTACATTCAGTTTAATGGTCATTTATAACTTTTTAATTTACACTCAGTTTAATGGTCATTTATAATTTTTTAATTTACACTAAAGACTGTTTTGAGAGTGTTGCATTTCTGTTTGCTTGTTGGTGCTGAGGGCTGAAGTCATAGCTTGAGCATTCTAAACATGTTCTCTACACTCAGCTCTAATTCCAGCTCCCCATTTCACTGCCAAACATAATACTACAATACATTTCCATGCTTTTTCAACATATGAAGACTAAATTCCTAAAAGTGAAATGTGTGACATAAAAACTACTTTCTAAAAGGATTTTCTATGATTTTTCATATGGGGCTTCAAGGTCTAATTTCAGTACTGACTTCCCCAGCCATGAGACAGTACTTGCAAACTGACTGAAATCTTCAGTACTCAGGTATTCTTATATTTTAGTTCTACTGTTGGATAATCAACTTGACTTCAGAATTCCATAAATTGTTAACATACTCATCATCTGCCTTAATTACCCTTCTGTCTTCGCCACTAGCCATTTCTTCAGAGGATTACTGGATTTAGCTGAATTTGGTTCTTTCTTTTTCATTCTATAAGTACTCTCCTCAAATGTGGAGAGTCCTAGTATCCAGTACTTTTCATTTTAGTACAGTCTTGATACATAGCTCAGGTTGGTCCTGCCTTGCCTCTCAAATGCTGGGATTAAAGATGTGTATCATCATAGATGGCTCCCATTTCTATTTGTAAAGAAGAACAGAGTGGCCAGTACTGACAGCAAATGTTTCCTCAATACTAACAAAGCAATACGTACTGAAACTAGAAATCATGAATTATGTGAATGAAGACAAATGCACACACAATTCAAAACCACAGTAAGTTTGCCTTTCTTCTTTGGCATCAAGGTTCAAACCAGAGCCTCAAAAAATAGATTCCCCAAAATACATATACAAATGCAGTGCCTGTAAGGAAAGGTGTTTGTTGCTAACTGTAGCCTAAAAGTTAATTCCTCCATTTGCTCTATGATTGGCCCATTCTTGGCAATCTTTCAAGTGTTTATTGCATCTACAATCCTGTACTAGTTAGTTTTTTATAAATGTGGCATAAACTAGGGTCATTCAGAAATAGAGAACCTCAAGTAAGGAAATGCCTTCATTAGACTGGCCTGGAGGCAAGTCTTAATGGCTGATGTGGGAGGGTCCAGCCCACAAAGGATGCTAACCCCACTGGGCAAGTGATACCGAGTTGCATGAAAAAGACAGCTAAGAAACCATGGGACTTCTTCATGGTCTCTGCTTTAGTTCCTGTTTCTGCTCTAACTTCACTCAGTGATGGATTAGGACTTCTGAGCCAAATAAACCATTTCCTGCCCAAGTTGCTTTTGGCCATTGAGCCAACAAAACCCAAACTAGGACAAATTCCAAAGCCCATCCTTACTGACTCCGAGTTTGGCATTTTCCCGAAGTTCTAGAGATAAAGTCCTTCCTATCAATTATGACACTCTTATCCCAGGGGTTCTCAACCTTCCAGTTGCTGAGACCCTTTAATATAGCTACTCATGATGTGGTGACCTCCAATCATAAGTCCATTTAATTCGGTATAATTTCGCTACTATTATGAATTATATGTACATCTCTGATATGCAGGATATCTACTATTCTACCCAGGAAAGAATCATTCAACTCCCCCACCCCCAGGTTGAGAATCACTGTTCTATCCTAAATCCCATGAAAGTAACAAACAATGCTATCAATCTGGTAGCATCTACTTTACAGCTTTATTTAAACTCCTCGTATTTCTGGGATGTTAATGAAAACATTGATGTTCTCCAGTGAGGGTAAACAAACATGCTTAGTCAATTAAACAGGTATAGATGAGTTTCCCAGGTCTGATTTACCTTGGTACTTAGCACTCACAAAGCTTGGCTTCTATTATTATTTTGTAGCTCAGAGATTATAAAGAGATTTAGACAAAGGGCTAAGCAGCACAGACTGCTCTTCCAGAGGACTTGGGTTCAATTCCAAATAACCACATGGTGGCTCATAGAGTTTCAAGAGCTCTGGGCCTTCTTCAGGTCTCAGGGGAAACCAGGCACATGGAGTACACAGACATATGTGCAGGTGGAAATTACACACATATAAAGTAAGAAATACTTTTTTTCCTCAAAAGTTCACAAAGAAAGCTAACCATGGTGGCACATACCTATAATCTCTAACATATAAAAGGCTGAGGAAGACTACAAGTTCCCAGCAGTCTAGTGAAACCTCTACATCAAAAAATATAGAACTAATCAAATGAATAATTCTAACACTTTTAAGGGATAGGTATTTCAATTACCACCACTAACAAAAACAAGTCTTATTAAATATAA
Source organism: Grammomys surdaster (assembly GCF_004785775.1). Classification (NCBI taxonomy): domain Eukaryota; kingdom Metazoa; phylum Chordata; class Mammalia; order Rodentia; family Muridae; genus Grammomys; species Grammomys surdaster. The sequence goes on from NW_021604604.1 coordinate 186,158, forward strand.
CTATGTCTTTCAAAATAAATGCAGTTGTTCTGTACCTGGAAAATACTGAAGATCTGAACAAATGCTTCGTAGAGTTTTTGGATGTTGCCTGTACAAGCTAGAGGAACGTAATGTACTGAACATATCTAAGTGACCTGGAAGGAAATTATAAGTTTATTGTCTTAATTGTCGAGTGAAAAACAAAAACACATAAAAGTTGTATAAAATATAAATTTATAAATACTACAAAAATCATAATGAGTTTCACATAGTAATTTTCCATAGTCTAACTTTACTTTTAAAAAGACATCTGACGTATTAACATAACTTCTTTATAGCTCACAGATCCTCATTTCACTATCACTTATGGTGCAATTACTATTTCTCTTTGGCACATCATTATATCTGCCCATGAAGCTAAATTAAACTCAGTAGATATAAAAAGAGCCTCTTTAATACTAGGATAGAGTAATACAGAGAGAGGTCCCATAGCTTAGGGACCATTTCAAAGCTCTAATGATGTCATAGAGCAGTGCAAACACAGCTTCTAATATGAATTAAAGTATCTAGAGGAAAGCCAGGTGTGTTGATGAGTACCTTTAATGCCAAAGTTCTGGAGTTAGAGGCAGGTGAATCTATGAATTCAAGGCCAACCCTGTCTACATAGTAAGTTACAGGACAGCCAGGGCTACATAAGGAGATCTTGTCTCAAAAACAAAAAGTATGTAGTATTGTAAAGCATGAAAAAGGTTCCTTCACTAGCCAGGCTTGCGACTGTACAGTATCACTGAACTATACTCTAAGCCCCAACTCCTCAGTGATTACTATTTGTCTGCATGTCCATGAGACTTAAGGCATTTTTCAAAAGTTTTCAAGTCTCCAACTAAGATATCATTCCTAATATCTCTGCATGACCAACTGAAACAAGTGCCTCATAGTATGAATGTGAAAATGCAGATTAGAAAAACAGATTAGAAGATTTACTCTGGTCAAACACTTTAGGATGTCTATGTCCTAGTCTGAGCACTTAAACCTTAAGTAATTACACTTTTTTCTCATTCTTTTAATCTTTTATTCTTGGATTCCTACAGTTTAAACTGATTTTTACATGATCTTCCACCAATATGAAACAGATATTTTGATATCTTAAGAAGGCTTTAAGTTAGGCAGAGCCAGGCAGATCTCGGATTTTGAGGCCAGTGTGGTCTACAGAGTGAGTTCTAGGACAGCCAGGACTATATAGACATAACTTGTTTTGAAAAACAAATAAAGGCTCTACTAATACCTAGTTTGATAACATTTAAAAAAAAATTACATGTGGCCCAGGCCTAAATATAATTTCAGATATTGAGAAGCTTGAGGCAAGAAGACCATAATTTCAGGATCTTCTAAGTCTATAGCATGAACGAGGCCAGCCCAGGTAACTTGCCAAAACTCTGGCAAAAAAAAAAAAAAAAAAAAAGTAAGTCACTAGTAGAGCACTTCCCCAGCACAAGTGAGGGTCAGGATTCAATCCCACCGGAGTGAATGCAGCTCAGTGGTAGAAGGCTTGCAAAGCGAGAGCAAACTCTGTGTCAATATTACAGGAAGCAAAGGAGTACAGTAAATTCTCTGTACTTTAATATTTTTCTATAAATCTAAATTATAGCAGTAAGAAGAGTTATAAACTTTTTTAAAAAAAACTCAAAAAAAAAAGTGGCCCATAGTAAATGCTAATAAACTATACCTATTGTATCATTATTTTAGTTAGAAATGACAATATCTAACATACCATATTTATTTTCAAAAAAGGACCGTGCAGAGATATGAGATGTATGCCAATAGGAAGAAACTCTTTTGTCTTTATTAAATCCAGGAAGTAAATTTTCTACCAGTTTATCGATGTGTCCAAGTTTCAATTCAGATAATCCAAGGTCCCTTAAATTAAGCACAGGCTAAAAAAGACAAGTCAGTTAAATTAACATTAACCAAATACTTATAGGATACTTATCAAAAAAGATAAGGATTTTTTAAATATAAACATGTATTGATTTTTTTAATTCTTAAAAATAAGTAAATACAAACATTTTAATTGTTATAGTTTTACTAAGTTTAGTCATGACATTTGACTACCCCCACCATTAAAAAATAATTCCCTAATAGTGCCCTTAAATAAATGACATCACTAAAACCAAAAGAACCAGTTAAGCATTCTGAGTCACAATGAAGTGAAAAGCTTTACACTATTTTCCTTCTCTTCATATAAAGCACTGTGATCTGGTGTCAACCTAACAACCATCTGTCATTCATAAAAATAATTATTTGCTGGGTGGGGTACAGTGAGATAGACTATGTTGAGACAGATCATATTGATATAACTTCCATTGTAATATAATTTTTCTTTCATTATTGTTATTAATCTTATTAACTTGTAAATTCAACTTTATAGTATTTTTAGTAGTGAGGCTTTCTTGAACTGTATGATTGGAAAGCAGAATTATCAAGAAAAGCAATGGAGCACCTACAGAAAAGAGCAAGAGGAAATGAGCAAATAGGGTAAAATAAAGTACAAATATGACAAGACAAGCTTCCCATTTAATCAAGATATGTGCTATCATGGCAGGCATGGTGGGGCACACATGTAATACTAGCAGAAGGTCCCTGAATTCAAGACCTGACCCATCATGACCATCACCACTTCAAGCGAGCTTCTTGCCTAGTTTTCCTCTACTGTCTTCTGCCACCAGTCCTAATCCCAAAACTAAGAACATGCAGTATTTACAGGTTAAAAGTTTTGAAAAACTTCACACTTTTTTCTTCAATAAAAAGTACACTCAGGAGACGGAGGTAGGCAAATTTCTGAGTTCAAGGTCAGCCTGATCTACAGAGTGAGTTCCAGGATAACCAGGAATACACAGAGAAACCCTGTCTTAAAAAAAAAAAAAAAAAGGAATGAAGGAAGGAAGGAAGAATATTCTGAGTTTTTAACTATCTTATTAATAAAACTTGTAAATAGAAAAGGTTCTTAGTCTTGCTGCATCCATGCACACTGCATATCACTGACTTCATGATTATAAAAATACTGAAAGTGTAGTTTCCTGGCTTACAGATCTTACTTTCAAGTACTTATGCTCTATGATTTTTGTTGTTTTGTTTTTGAATTGGTTGTCTGAGATAAAGTGCAGGCTGGGACTCGAGCCATGTCATCATCCCCATTTAATCTATCTATAAGACAGAAAACAATGATGGTGTTACTGTGCTGCTGACTTCCTTAAGACTTAAGTAATGACTGTCACTAACCTGAGAATTCTCAGTCTCATTCTTCCCCCAAGGAGCTATACTGACAACTGAGGACTGCTGTGGGAAGCCTATCACTTCCCTAAGTGATAACAGAGAGCCTCTACTACGTTACTTATGCTCCAGAAGTAACCAACTAATCATACGAGATACCCTAGTTAAACTCAGTGGGTCACCAACAACCAAGCATGCCAAACCACATACCAACAAAGACATGAAAATGGGGGTTTGGGCCGGGTGGTGGTGGTGAACGCCTTTAATCCCAGCACTTGGGAGGCAGAGGCAGGCAGGCAGGCGTATTTCTGAGTTCGAGGCTAGCCTGGTCTACAGAGTGAGTTCCAAGACAGCCAGGGCTACAGAGAAACCCTGTCTCAAAAAACTAAAAAAAATAAATAAATAAAATAAAAATAAAAACAAAGGGGGGGGGGTTGGGGAGAGAGGGGATGGGGACACAGTTGTTAGAAGAATTCAGAGGAAGTGAAATAAAAATGACAAAGCATTATATACAACTAAGAAAATGTCTATTTTTAGATTTTATTTTTAAAAGGAAAAAAAGGGGTTAGGAAAATGGCTCAACGGGTAAGAACACTTTTTTCTGTTGTTACAAAGGACCAGGATTCAATTCTGGTCCCCATGTGGTGGCTTAAAAATCATCTGGTAACTAGTTCCAGGGAATCTGACACCCTAATTTAAGCTCCATGGACACCAGAGTGTTACACAGATATACATATAGGCAAACGTTTATACACACACACACGCACACACACACACACAAAGCCTAAAAAAAAAATACTCTTTTTATTGAACACTAATTGGTATAAACAATAAGTAATATGGGAAGTACATAGTAAATGTCATATGTTGTAAAACGATAACCAAATAAACTAATACTCTTACTACATACAGCAAACAACAAAAGCCAGAATTAACTGTCTTTAATTTCAAAGATTAGTTGAAAGCAGAAAACATATATAAATGCTTAAATAAAAATATTTGACCAAGTATACATTAAAATTCACCATACCAAAAGTCTTTCTCATATAGTTCAGATTCGGATGAACTATTACCTCACTACTGGGAGCTTCATGCTCAGGAACTGTATCTCGATGCTGTTTTAGAGAAACAGTAGTATTGACAGAAACAGATACATTTTTTGGTGAATGGAAGGCATTGATGAGATGACTGAGAGGAACTGTAACCTAGAAAAAAAAAAATAAAAGTTTAAATTAAGCAGTCTGGTTCTTTTTAATCTCTTTTTTTCTAGTCAGAATTTAGACCTATTAAACGTTAAAAATACACCAGATGTCAACATTATGGATAGGTTCGGATATAGCTCCATGCTAGCCCCCATCAGTGTAGATGATGGTCTCCCGCTGAGCTGCAGCACCATATACAAGCACATACACAGACAGCAGAGACTGGCATAGACACAAACACACATACACATGCAAAAAGAGCTGTCCATATTCATTTACTGTGACAGGAAGAAAATTGGTTTGTTCTTTCATGATACTACCTTTGATATGTTAGAAACCAGGCATGGCAGTAACACAATTTTTACCACAGCAATAGGGAGGAAGACAAGGCCGATCTCTGAATTCGATGCTAGCTTGGTCTACATAGAGTTCAAGGCCAGCTAAGAGACAACATACACACTGGCTCTGTCAAAAAAATTAATTTGAAATACATATACTTTCGTTCTCTAAAGTCTGCTTTCTAGGAGTTTATTCTATGGAAATAACTTGACAAATGATGCACACAAATAAGACAATTTTTTCCAATATAATTTTAAAAGAAAGGGAAAGCTGGAGAAAATGACTATTAGGGAAGTGGCAAAATAAAAGGCAATTCTGCAGAAGGCTTCACAAACATTAAAAGCAAAAGTTCACACCAAGAATTTTCTGATTTTTGAACTTTCCCATTGGCACCATCTTGTTCTAAATCCCACCATCTACTCCCTTGTTTCTGCCATTACACAGCTGTAGCACACTACCAGCAAGAGATAAAAGTAATAATAAAGTCTGCTAGCTCATGCTTCTGCTTAAAATCTAACACCTGCAGAACTTGAAAATCTCTACAGTTTGGTTTGTATATTACCTCACATTTCACCCATGCCCCTTCATTCCCTGTGTTAGAAATGGCCCAAAGAACACATGAAAACACTTTACTTAGTCTACCAGTCTATAAGAACATATGAAAGAAGTACATAGGGAAAACACTACAGAGTTATGATGTAAAATCCTTCTGCATAGGAATTCACCACGCAGCAGCTCACTCAATTACTGCCTCCAGTAGTGGGAATTACAGTATGATGAAATTATCTGGTCTGACTAGTCCCATTCTGGGACTATTTGCAGATTCAAGTTACCCTGTCAGGACAAACACAAATGTAATCCATAGAGCTTATGAAATCATAAGCTTCATAACTCAAGGAATTCTAAGAATATAACAGAAGCTTGGCACAAGGAAGAACACAAAAATTAAGTATTTCTTTTGTCGTAGCATATTATACAACTAAAGGATAAACTCCATATGGCAAGGATTTTTTTCTATTTTAGTATTCAATGTTGCATCCCCACACAAGTGTGAATACAAAGAATGCGAAATAGGCATTTTTGTTGAGTGAACAAAATAATGAGCTCTGATTATAAACCAAGTCTAATAATTTAATTCAATCCATGACATTAAAATTAGCCAGTGTTATACATCTTGCTGTGATTTGAAGGCTGAGTCCCTTTAAAATTCATGCTTAATTCAGTTTCCATTATAACAGCAGTAAGAGGTGGGAGGTGATTAACTAGGAAGGACCGCACAGCACCACAAGCCAACTGCTCCTTGCTACATAGGGTTGTACAAAACCCACAACAAGCAAGTATGGAAGCCGTGGAGCCCAGTCCTTCCGCCCCCAGAGTGGGTGTCCCCCTTGCTCTTCTGCTCCTTTACCATGGTAAGTTGTCTACCCGATGGCAGTATACTATATTCATCATGCTTTCTTCATATAAATCAATATTATATTCAACAGTCTCTATCAGCCATTTTTTTTTGGGGGGGGAGGAGTTTCAAGACAGGATTTCTCTGTATAACCCTGGCTGTCCTGGAACTCACTCTGTAGACCAGCTGGCCTTGAACTCAGAAATCCACCTGCCTGCCTCTGCCTCCCAAGTGCTGGGATTAAAGGCATGCACTACCACCAACAATCTATCAGACTTTTTTAATTACTAAAACTTCCCCAGACTCTGTCATCTTAGAAAACAGAATTTTCCTGTATCAAGCTGACCAACACAGAAACATCACTTTCCACCATCTCCCATACTTACACTGAGTGAAATTCCATTGCTTCTTTTCTACCTTCTGAGACCGATTGGCTGCCAATTCCTAATCCTCTTGTCCGGCCCGCCCCCACCCCCCACCCCCCACCAGGAAGTCTGGAATTAGAGATGCCACATTAGACATAACGATTTCTTTTCCATAATTACTGAATACCTTTTCTGTGTCAGGGCAACAGCATCCTTAAATCTAGTACACTTACACTTTTGCCCTCTCATATTCTCCACACAAGAAGCCAGAGCAAGCCTCCAAATGAAAACCTAGTCACAGAAATCAAATGAATCGAACTCCCTAGCTGCCTCAGACTTCTCTGACACTGCTCCATTTAATCACTCTGCTCTTGCCACACTGGCCTGACTTCTGTTCCTCACAGGAATTTTTATTTATATTTTTCTGTCTACCTGAAATTCCTGATTATTGTTCATCTTTATGACTAGGAGGAATCCACGTATGCTTTGTTCTCTTGCTGCCTAAGAAGTAGCTAAGCAATTTCATTCTCCATTAGTCCACCAATACCATAGGAACACAAAAAGGGCAAGTAGAAGAATTAAAGAACACTGGGGGAGGGGGGGTTCTTTTGAGACAAGTTATCACTACGTAACATCTCTAGATTCTGCCTGCCAAGGAATAATCATATTCTCAAGACAAGAAGTTGACAGTGCATCTGGTGTGATAGTGATGGGAGCCATGATCCCAACACTTCGGAGGCCAGCCTGGACATAGGGAGAGCCAGGACAGCAAAGAGAGAGTGAAATCTTGCCTCAAAAAATAAAATATAATTAATTAAACAGTGTTATCACCCTCCCTCCCCCCCAAAAAAACAACAAATTTTAATGAAACAAGGAAAAAAATAACACAATTTGGGTCTTGATAAAAAAAAAATTTAATCAATTTTTGAAATTTAATAGGCCGGGCAGTGGTGGCGAACGCCTTTAATCCCAGCGCTGGGGAGGCAGAGGCAGGCGGGTTTCTGAGTTCGAGGTCAGCCTGGGCTACAGAGTGAGTTCCAGGATATTCAGGGCTATAAAGAGAAACCCTGTCTCGAAAGAAAAAAAAAAACCAGTAAGAATCTAGTGATTCAAAACTTTACACAAATTAATTTTGGCCAGAAAGAAAGAAATTGCGATGCTATTCAAATTATTAGAATATGTTTGAACCAGATTCGGCTTGAAAGGAAAAATGGGGGCTCAGAAAAAGGTTGATGTCTTCTTTACCTCTCTGCAGACTTTACAAATTCCCATCTCAGACTGTCCAACACTAAACAGTGCCTGAATTCTCAACAGAAATTCTGTGCAAGCCATTGGATAAGCTATGAGACGTCCACCACGGTTACTGTCAGGTCATACTCTCAGCACTGTCACCTGATCTACTACTCAGTCCGCGACTCACCCTGGGTTCGTTGCTTCCCTCACTAATTTGCTTCAGAAACACCGATTCTACTACAGCATCCGGAAGACAGTCGCAAAAGGGCCGCAGGAAAACGACAGAAGGCTGGGCTTACCTGAGGCTGCACAGTGCTCGACAGGGAGAACATCTCTGGGCCCTCGGGACCTTACTCGCCAGCCGAAACTGCTTCCTATCTTCAGCTCAGAGGAAAGGGGCTGAGCCCTTTTATTTTCTCTTTATTTCCCTTCGCTTTTCTTCCAGTTTCTCTTACTCCTCCCAGAAACAAAAAATGGCTTCCCCTCCCGACAGCTGCTACGACGACATCTGCCCCGGAAGACCAAAGGCTATCGAAACAGTACTTCCGGAGCAAGTGACTGCCTCCACGTTCACCCCGCCCCCATCCGTCAGCGCTCCGCCTCTTCTGAGAACTATTTCACTTTGGGGTTGGTTTTCGAGGATTCTTTATCCAGTCCCCACAATAAATTGGATGTTCTTCTGGTCGCTTTTGATTTGTTTCTGAATTCAGTAGGGCGTCAACCGCGCTTCCCGCTCACCCAGGTTCTCTTCATTCTCTGACTTCGCTAGCTTCCACACCTCATCCCTAGCCATTGCTTTACTTAATAGTCGGCCAGGCTTCTAGCTCACGCGGAGGGAGGGAGGACTGCAGATCTTGACTGGGACTCGAAAGGTCCCCACCAGACTCGATCTACACTAAAGTCTTAATAGTCCCCTTGCTCGTTAGCCAGCGAATGCACTCCCTCGTCACAAAAACATCATGTATACCCGCGGCTGAGCCCCACCCAGCGCTCCGCAGACCCCGCCCAGCAGTGCCGCCGGCCTCGCCCAGCGCTCCGCAGACCCCGCCCAGCGCTCCGCAGACCCCACCCATCGATGCCGGCTTACAGTGAGCCGGCAGAGCGCAGGCGCGCGGCGACGTCACGGGAGGCGTCTGGCGTGGGCGAAACCTTTTGAATCTAGTTGGCGGGAGTTGCTGCGAATTATACAGCAATGGAGTCCGCCTCGGGAAGTGAGGAGAATGAAGGCGGTGCGGCGATAGAGGAGTGCGTGAATAGGATCCCGGTACCAAGACCACCCTCCATTGAGGAGTTTACCATAGTGAAGCCCATTAGCCGTGGTGCATTCGGGAAAGTGTACCTGGGACAGAAAGGCGGCAAGTTGTACGCAGTTAAGGTAGGCAATCTAGAAACTAGGAGGTCTTAAATGGTCCTCCCGCACGGACCTCCTTTTTACGTTGTTGAACAAGCTCTGGGGCTGCTGGAGCACTAGCCTGAAATGCTTGGCTTACAGAAGTCTGCACAGTCCTACTTGTTGACTGTTGGCGTTTGGCCAGACTGCAGTGAGCAGATGTCCGTCGTTTCCCTTGCCCTGCCCTTCTCTGTATCCTGGGAATCATTACCCGGTGAAAATAGTAAAACGTACCCAATTGTGTCCTGACCAGTGTTAACAAGTGAGAAAACTACGGCTGAAAGCAGAGACTTGAAGTCACAGCCGTGATTCATGAGTCGTGTTTCAAAAATCCAAAAGGCCTGAAGTACTTTGTCGGTTGTTTTCCTTGTTTGACATATAGAATAGCCAAAATCTTGTTATCACAAACAAGATTGGTTTGTAGACACTGATTTCAAATACCACTCTTAGCAGGAAGAAGCTGAATTATATTCAATTTTTCTGTGATGAAATTTATGCTGTGAAAATTTTTAATTGTAGTATTATTTATTTCATGTATTACCTGGATGTTGGATTTGTTTTGCTCTTTTACTAACTTGAGCTTCACCTGGATTAAGTTTGATACTTTAAGTTTGTAATAGTCACTTTCTGCTTATGTTTTAATTCCATCTCTTTGATAATAGATTATCAAACAGTAGCAAATGCTGTAAAACCAAAAGATCTCATTAAACCTCATTTTTGTTTTTCAAGTCTTTCATAGTGATATGTGAGCTATAAATTCATTTATAGAGCAAGTAGAAAAAAAATGTGTCCTAAATCAAGTGTTTCTTATCTATATGTGATCGTAAAAACAGTCAGTGTGCACTTAAAATTGTTCTATCCACCCTTGCTTCTCATCATTCCCAACGTTGTGGTAATGAGTGAAAATGACAAAGGAGGCTATTGACCAGTTCAAATTCCTGATACACAGTGCTTGGAAACAGCACACACAGGATAAACAGCCCTTCACCTGACTACCTAAATGCCAGTGTCACCCCTATCCTTCAGGCTAGAAACTTGAGGGCCTCTTGTATTTCATCTATGAACCATATATCCTTTGACTGTCCTGTTCTCCCTCTGGAAAACGTTCTTGTGTTTGTTTGTTTTTGTCTTTGCTTTGTTTCGCTTTTTTCATTCACAAGTGAATAAGTTCAGGCTCTCATTTCAACCCACTTGTTCATAAAAGCGCAGTTCAGTAATGATTTTTAGTAAATTAAATAGTTGTGTAACAATCACTGAAAACCAGTTTTAAAGAGTAGTTTCGCCGGGCAGTGGTGGCCCATGCCTTTAATCCCAGCACTTGGGAGGCAGAGGCAGGTGGATTTCTGAGTTCGAGAGTTCGAGGCTAGCCTGGTCTACAGAGTGAGCTCCAGGACAGCCAGGGCTACAACAGAGAAACCCTGTTTCGAAAAACTAAAAAAAAAAAAAAAGAACAGTTTCATAGCACAAATGTGTCTTTCTGCCTGTTCACAGTACCTCTTCCCTTAATATGTCAGCAGGTAACTACTAACCCTCCTCTCTCTGTCTCCCTCTTTGACAGTCCCAAATAGCCTCAGACACATGATGTAGCTGAGCATGACTGGCCTTAAACTACTAATACTTCTGACTCCATCTTCTAAATGCAGAGATTACAAGCATGTACCAACATGCCCTATGCACCAACTCACTTTCTATCTCTGCAAGGTTGCCTTTTCTGGACGTTTCACGTAAATGAAATCTTACAATGTATGATCTTTCTTCTTAAATTGCCTGATGGCTTAAGGTTCATCGGGCCTTAATTTCTATACTTAGTTGGTTGGAGTAGTTCCCTAACTAGAATCATTAGCTTTACTTTTAATCCATACTTTAGGCTGTGGTTTGCAGGCCAAAATCCAGACTCCTTAAAAAGTCAGTCATATTCCTAATTATTTGGCCCTCGGTTTCTACTTTATCTTCCACATAACTTATGTTAAAGCAACATCCAGGCAGCTGGCTGGTCCCTCAAAACCATGACTTATTTTCACACCTCAGGACTTAAGTTTATTCTGGTTCCTTCTTAACTGCTTTTGTTCCACCTTTCTCTGCTTTTCACCCATTGTTTTGTTTTGAGGTTTTACCTAATTCTCTGGAAACCTCCTCTGATCTTCCAAACGCAACTGATTGAAATTGTTTCTTACTTTATATGTTGCCAAGATACTTGCTTTTCCTGCATTAACACCTCAAGGAGTCATTAATTGTTGATATAAAAACACCGATTAATCTCTTCTGTAAATATTTTGGTTACCTTGGCACGGGACCACCTCATAAGCGTCATAGAGCTTCTGCCAGTGAGATGAAAGGTAGAATCATGTTGTTGGCTTGATTTGTTAATGTCTCTTCGGTGCTGGGAAAGAGAGACCTAGGGCCTTACCACTGTTAGGTCAGTGCTCTACCACTGATCTACATCCCTAGCCTTTCCCTTGGTTTTCTTAAGGAAAGGAGGTAAAGCTAAATTGTGTCATGTATTTATCATTTTATTAAATACTTTAATGAGTGCCTTTTTTATAGTAGTAATAAGCATTCCGGTATCTTTATTGGTTCTTTATGAGTTTCACATCGTGCACACCAATCCCATATTCCTCTCCTCATTCATCCCTTTATACCCGCCTTCCATCATTGCACCCACCCTCCAAAAGAAAACAAACAAACAAAATCTCACTGTGGCAGCTGCAGTGTGTCCCACAGTACACCCTTTTGTCCACAGTTCTTTACTTGCAAATGTTCATTTCGAGGCCTCTGGCTTCTGCTCCACTATCAATACTGGATCCTCACCAGGACCCCTCTTAGATATCCTGTTGTTGCTCTGTGTCATGGAAGTCCTGCAGCTTTGAATCTGTAAGACCAGTCCCTTCACATGCTACAGCAGTTCATAGATGGGGTAGATGTTGGGGTGAGCCAACTCAAAATCCCGATCTGGGTGGTAGCGTAGCTGGTCAACCCATCAGCTCTCCCACACCCACACCACCAAGGCAAACTCTCCAGCACTGTCCTGGGTAGCAGATAGCTCATCCAAGGTCCAGACTGGCAAGAGAACAGAGCCTACTCTCATACCTACTGGGCTGTCTCATCCTCCCCACACAGCCAGGGCCTGCTCTGTTGTGCTGCCCAAGGCTCTCATTGCCTTGGAACCAACTCTCCTGCTTGTTGTAGGTAGCAAGAGGTGAGGGGAAGGATCCTACTTTTTTTTTTTTTTAAAGTATATTTTCACTAATTCTTTGAGAACTATATAATCCCTGTGTTACTATGTCATTTAATGCACCAATTTTAACATATTGTTTTGTTTCTAAGCCAGTTTACCTTGAAACTTAAAAGGTGTAATTTGGCCAGATATGATGGCACACACCTGTATTCCCAACACTTGTGAGGTGAATATGGTAGAATTGAGAGTTTGAGGGTAGCCTCAGCTATATAGTAAATTCAAATCCAGCCTCAGATACATAAGGATGGGGATATAGTTCAGATTTTTCTGTAAGGCAGAATTCGATTTGTTGGTATTTTTTAAGATTAGAATCTTGTTCTGTGGTCCAGGCTTGCCTCAGCCTCCCAAATACTGATATTACAGTCTTGTGCTAGCTACCATGACCAGTTCTCATCATTCACGAAATAAACAGACTTCCAACTGTAAAAACGGGTAGATTTCCTTATGTGTATGAACATTTCGGCTGACTATATGTATGTGTACCATGTGTGTGTCTGGTACACAGAAAGGCTCTAAGAGGATGTTGGATCCCCCTGGAACTAGAGTTACAAATGGTTGTGAGACACCATATGGGTGCCGGGAACTAAATTCAGGTCCTCCATAAGGGCAACAAGTTAAGCATTCAACAGTCTGAATCCAGCCCCCAACATTTTTACTCTGTTCCCTTCTATCAAAGAGTAATTATATGTATGTGAGTGTGTGCCACATGTGTGGAGGTCAAGGTGTTCTAGATCTCTTGGAACTGGAATCACAGGCAGGTGTTAGCCTCCTAAGGTGGGTGCTGAGAAGAACTTGGATCTTCTGGCAGAGTAATACACACTCTTAACCAGTGAACCATCTTTCCAGCCCCTGACATTTTTACTCTATTCCTAAGAATGAGAAGCTAAAATATATGTGTGTATGTTTACATGTAAACATATATTGGTATTCATTTAACTAGCTAACTGGTTATTGGTTATTGGGCTTATTAAGAACAGTATTATCTTTTGACTTCGTTACAATAAAGCTTTCATAAAAACATACAGATCAGTCAGGCGTTAATTCATTTTCTTTCTCAAGTGCCTGGTATTTTGTCCAACACAAACAGTGCTATCTTGAAAACAACGTTTTTTAACTTGTTTCCCCATCTGAAATATTTTTCTGGCAGTTTCCTGATGTCAGTCAGATCTAAATGACATCTGTATATTTTCTCTTTCTTAGGGTGTTTATGATGTCGACTTTGAAACCTCTGAACGCAGTTTAATGAGAGTAAATGTGTCTCTTGTCATGTTATCTATTATAGGTTGTCAAAAAGGCAGACATGATCAATAAGAATATGACTCATCAGGTACAAGCTGAGAGAGATGCCCTGGCACTGAGCAAAAGCCCTTTTGTTGTGCATCTGTATTACTCACTGCAGTCAGCAAGCAATGTCTACTTGGTGAGTAAACAGCTTTGTGCTTCTGTTGACTCAGTAGCCACTCAGCCCAGTCATCTAGAGCATAGTATTATGTTGAGCATGCTTACATATGAATTCCTGCTTTGGGGCTTAATGGCTTAATGACCTTGACCAACTTACATGTTGTTTTAATGAGAAAAAGAACCAATAGGATGCGGTTTTATATACACATACACACACACACACACACACACGTATGTATGTATGTATGTATGTATGTATGTATATAGAGAGAGACAGAGAGAGAGAGGGATCCGTTTTTTAAGTAATCTGACTATTAACTGTTGGTAGGTGGCAAATCCAAACTACATGATAGATTGTTACTCTAGAAACTGACGAAGGATTAATGCTGCCATTTCTACCAGCTGTCTGAAGGCAGGCCTCCTTTTACGTTGAGGATTTTAGTCTTTTCTTCTATTAACAGCTTTCAACTGATTGTTTGCAGACTAATGACATTATGGAGGATAATGTGCCTACTAATTTAAATTATACCTCATCTAAATACTTTAGGTGAGCTATAAAAATGATACTTTGTCAAAAAACTGGCCTGGTACCTGATGATTTAGTCCATTTCCAGTCTTTAATTAACCCTCAAGTATATTTAGACTGGTGTTAAGTGTGGTACAAAGATCTAATAAGACAAAAATTTTAGAAAGGAAGGTGGTTTTGTAGCATAGTGCTGAGCACTTTTTTACTGCATCAAGATGAATTTACAAACAAGGCAATCTTGTTTTCTTTTTCTTTTTTAACAAGCCATAGTTCAAATGAATGGCAAATGGAATCATACAGTAAGCCCCTGCCTCTTTTCTCTGAAGGCAGCAGACAATACAGAATCCTTTTGGTTTGAGGATGCAAGTTTGTCTAGACATTCATCTCCAAAGCAAAGTTAAAAGCTGTGCAAGATGGCACAGGTCTATAATATCAGCACTTGGAAGGCAGAAGAAGGAAGACTGCAAGTTCTAGGCCAGCTGGAGCTATATAGAAGACCCTACCTAAAAAAGAAAGCGAGAAAGAGAGGGGGAGAGTGGAGGGAAGGAGGGAGAGGGAGAGAGAGAGAACATGAATGAATGTTGACTTTATGTTGGGGACCATTTAGTTACCTATTGGTTATCAGAGGTTTGTGGAATATGTGAGACCTAGGTAATAGTCTTGAATGCTATGTCCAAAGAAGGTAGGAAAGTTGTTACCAGCCTGGACCAGAAGTTTCCAGGTTGTTGGCATCTTGCTCCAGGAATTCAAGAAACACACAAATAGCCAAGTTTTATTCAAAGGCATGGTGAATAATGGGCAGCTGCACAGGAATAGCAGACTGAGAAATCTGTTCCAAAGCCCTTGGGCTACCTGGGTCTTCCAGGAGGAAGAGGAGTTGACTGAGTGGGGAGAGACTTAGAGAGTTTTCTGTTTGACTGATAAGCTTGGGTTATGTAAACTGTTGTCCACTCTGCATGTCCTTTCCTATGATGCATCTGATTTTAATTATATACATGCCCAGTTATGCATAGGCATCTGGTCCCTTGACAGTTTATGTTTAGAACGTGGATCATCTATCTTGCTGCACTAGTGTAAACTGAACAGGCCCACTACCTCTGCTTTCAGGATATCTTTCAAGATATGTTCGTCCACAGAGAATTAATAAGGACTGCTAGGGAGGATGGGTCAGGGTGACCCAACTGCTTTGTTTGGAGAGGGGATGTACTTGCAGCTGAATGCAGATGGGGCTCAAGCCAGACATGACCCTGGGTTGGTAAGCTATCTCTATGCTTGCCTGCCTCTGCTTAATCCTTTAATTCTTCCTGAGGTCTCCAAATGCTTTCACAGCACCCTACTTTGCATGTTTGTATGTAAAAACGATGACTGATGGATTTAACTCCTTGGTACCCAGTAGCTTTCAGTCCTATTACAACAGTAGGTGAGTGCTAATTGTGATTGCTGAACGTGGAGCCTTTTGTTCTTTACTCTAGAATTACTATAATAATTAGACAGCTATAATATTTCTTTTGTTTGTTGTTTTTGGCTGTTTCTATATAGTACTGAGGCCCATACCCAGGGCCCTACATATGTTAGGGAAGAATCCTACCACTGAGCTGTATCCCCAGTTCTATTTTTATTCATTCTAGACATTCAATATTAGACAATGTCTTACCTATCATATCTAACTTCATTATTGGTTTAGATTCTTAGATCTTGGTGCTCAAAATGTGGTCCATAAACAAACAATGTCAACAGTATCTAGGGATTTATTAGAGATCCAGAGGCCTGAAGATATAGCTCAGTGGTAGTGTGCTTGCCTAATGTCCACAAGGCCCTGGGATTAGTCCCCAGGTTTGGGGGGATGGAGGGCAACTCAAAAAGACTTAGAGTCATCTCTAACTGTCTCTGCTGGTAGCCGTCACTGAAAAGGAGAGCATCACTTTGATACTTCTGCCCAATATTCATAACGTGGAATCATGAAGAAATAACCGAAAGCCTCTTCCTGTAAATAAACCTGTTTTCTTCAACATTGTATTGTGAAAGATGCACTCTAGACATACAAACACTAGACATAGGCTCCAGATTAGAGAAATCAAGAAATGTAACAAAAAATTTGTTTTGTGATCTTGTGAATGGAGACTGGGGAGGAAAGCTATAAGGAACAATATTGAGATGGTCATAGAAATCTAAATATATGAATCTTAGATTCATAAATAAATATTAGAATCTTATTGCACTGTATTTGCTTAAGGCTGCCTTATTCAGCAACTCATGATATGTTTAATGGCAGTCAGGTGTCACAGGACAAGCCCACGTCTCCGCACTTGAGAGATAAAGGCAGGAGGATTGCAAGTACTAGGCCAGCCCAGTGGTACAGCTGAATACCCTGTCTTAAAACAAAAATTTCAGGGTAACAGCTCATTAATTTTTATTATCAAATTAGTCAGCAAAAATATAACACTAGCCAGGTATGGTGTGCGCCTGTGATTGCAGCAATAAAAAAGCCAAGGCATGAGGGTCTGTGGAACCCAGGAGTTCAAGACTAACTTCAACAGCATATTTATTAGAGTGTAGATGTTACTATGTGTCTTAGGGTTTCTAGTGCTGTAATAAAACGCCATAACCACAGCAACTTGGAGAGGAAAGGGGTTTGGTTGGGGCTTACATGTCCTGAGTTACATATCCATTGAAGAAAACTGGAACCTGGAGATAGGAGCTGATACAGAGGCCATGGAGGGATTCTGCTCAGTGGCTTATTCCTCAGGGCTTTCTCAGCCTGCTTTCTTCTAGAACCCAGAATCTCCAGCCCAGGGATGGCACCACCCACAATGTGCTAGAATCTCCAGCCCAGGGATGGCACCACCCACAATGTGCTAGGCTCTTCTCCATCAGTCCCTAAGAAAATGTCCTATAGGCTTATGAGGGCATTTCCTCAAATATTCACTTCTCTCAAATGTCTCTAGCTTGTGTCAAGTTGACATAAAAACTAGCCAGGACAACTCATAATACTAACATTAATTATGTGTGTAGAGAAGAAACCAGATCTGGCCCAGGCTAAAGATTTGTGAACTGAGATGTTGGCAAGTGGGAAGTAAATCTAATAGTCTTAGAACTTTTATATAACTGATTTTTGTTCAAGCCGACCAGTTTAATTTTTCACCAGAAAAATAGTAAGAATCCAGGATTAATGGTGCATGCTTATATTCCCAGTACTTGGAAAGCTGGGGCAGAAAATTTTTTTTGTTATCACTCAGGCCCATGAGTGATGACAAAACTAAAAATAGCTCTTCTAGACAAAATAAAACTGTAATGCCTAAACACTATACATTTCAAAAATATCATTTTAAATTCTCTTTTGATAGATAATGGAATATCTTATTGGTGGAGATGTCAAGTCTCTCCTACATATATATGGTTATTTTGATGAAGAGATGGCTATAAAATATATTTCTGAAGTAGCATTGGCTTTAGACTACCTGCACAGACATGGAATCATCCATAGGTAAGACTGACTTTTTCATACATTACTTCTTAAAGAAGATGTGTTTGAATCTTTGCTATATGCAAAAACTACTTGCTTACAGACAAGACATGCCTATTTTCCCTACAGCACAGTTGTAATATGTACTTCGAGTCTGCATTAGCTCTTATTTAATCTTCCTATATTTTGTTAAGTGTTGCTTTGAACATAAACATGACATTTTAATGTAAAGATTATTAATCTCTTTCCACTCCCATACCACCATGCAGCAGTAACAGAGTTTGTGGTCCCACAAACGGCCCACCTTTTGTCTGTTCAGAGAAAGGTTAAGTGGCTCTGTTCTGTTAAAGCTTAATCATGCCTTACTTTAAAGAGGTGGATATAAATTTGCCCCGGCAGGAGGATGAGATATCCAAAAATAATGCCAAACAGAATCTAGTATTGAACCACACAAATTTTTGTGATCCCAATATGTAACAGATATTTCTGAGAGCTGTTTTCTGTAGGTTTATTTTAAAGGAAATAACTACGGTTGTCTCTTGTAATTCACCCCACTTTACCTGGTATTTTAACATCAAAATTACTTTTCTCAGTATCTGTTTGCTTTTTTTTGTATATTCAGGGATTTGAAACCGGACAATATGCTTATTTCCAATGAGGGTCATATTAAGCTGACAGATTTTGGTCTTTCCAAAGTTACTCTGAACAGAGGTAAGAATGATAGCAAGTAAGTGCCTTTTTAGAAACCCAACAAACTTTGAGACTCTTCCATTAACTTTTTTTTACTATACTAGATAAAATCTGATGGCTATTTGTTCTGAAAGACTTGAAATGAGTATGGATGTTGGTATTGTCCCACTAAAAGGAGGCTTGGGGTATGTTGGCAGAATGTTTGCTTAACTGGATCCAATCCTAAAACAAAAAAGAAAAAAGAGGAGTAGGAGGAAGAAGAAGAAACAAACAAATAAAAGATCATTCTTGGATCTTCAAAAATCCTTAAAATTCCTTAGATATTTAAAACTGGAACTGGTAGCCACCATTCTCTTTATCCATGCTGAAACAGGATGGATATTTAAGCATGAACTGAATAACTAAACTACAATATAATCCAGAGCTGATTCCTAAAACACTTATGCAGATACATCTTGCTACCACCAAGAGCTTGATAGATACAATTTGTCCCTGTATGTATGGAAATAAGTTCATTTCTGAGTAGGAATTTTTAAAATGCTAGCATAAAAACACAACAAAGTAACCATTTCACACTGTTAACACCACAAAGGACTACTGACCCGTGAACAAAACTACAAAATAAAAAGCACAGTTTTTCTAAAGAGATTGTATATTGGCTTAATGCTGTCAAAAGAAAATTTGTATATATAAGACAAAATATTTTAATTCTCTCTGGTTTTATATGGGTTTTTCGGGGGAAGAAGGTGGAGTAACACAGGGTTTTTGTAGCCTTGCTTGTACTCAAACTTGTTATGTAGCCGAAAATACCCGTGAACTCTTGCCTCCATCTCCCAAGTGCTGGGATTATAAAAGTAATCACTGAGTATATCTGGTTTTGATGTTTTGATTTCTAAGTATTGACTGACCTCAAGGCCTCTGTATGCTAAGGAAGCATTCTGACACTAAGCAACATTCCTAGCCTGTCGCTCTTACATTTTGAAGTTTAAGGCGCTGTGTCTAGAGAACAAAATGTAAGTGAATAAAGTGATTTACAGTAACATTGTGTAATGAATTGAAACAAGACTTTACTTAAGTTCATCATAGAAATGTGGCAAGATGATAAATTACCAACTTGGAAGTAGAGCTGATTCTCTATTAAGAAGTACACAAGCACCAGGCGGTGGTGGCACATGCCTTTAATCCCAGCACTTGGGAGGCAGAGGCAGTCGGATTTCTGAGCTCGAGGCCAGCTTGGTCTACAGAGTGAGTTCCAGGACAGCCAGGGCTACACAGAGAAACCCTATCTCGAAAAACCTAAAAAAGTAAAATTAAATTAAAAAAAAAAAAAAAAAAAAAAAAAAAGAAGTACACAAGGGTTAGGGATTTAGCTCAGTGGTAGAGCGCTTGCCTAGCAAGCACAAGGCCCTGGGTTCAGTCCTCAGCTCTGGAAAAAAAAAAAAAGTACATAAGAGGAACTAGTGAAATGGCTCCGCAATTAAAAGCATTTGCTACACATGCAGAGAACGAGAGTTCAGTTCCAAGCACTGACTTCCAGGGGCTTGCAACTGCCTATAATCCTGCTCCAGGGGATCAGATGCTCTCTGCTGGCCTCCACAGGCACACAGATGCATTTGGACTTACAGACAGACACATACATGTACACATAAATAGATTTTTTTTTTTTAAAAGAAGTATAGATGAATAAGAGAGGTGAAGAGATGCTGGGGTAGGGTAAGGAATGAGAACAAAGTGTAACCACACAATGTATAAAGATGCTGTTGATGAGATCCAGCCCTTTGTGTGCTAATTTAAAAGCTTAAAAAACAAACCGAACTAGAACTGTAGATGAGAATGCTGCACATGGCCCTGAGGTAGTTTGCTTGCTTTAGCATATCAAGGGCCCTAGATGTGCATTCCACCAACACAGATACACACACCAAAAGGGTTATGTGAAAAGGCAGACTTTTTGGTTTGGATTTTGGATTATTTATTTATTATTGTGTATATGTGCATGATGTGGAGGCATTCATAGCATGTCTGGAGGTCAGCGAAACAACCTTGTGGAATAAGTTCTGTCCTTCTGCCGGGTGGTGGTGGTGCACACCTTTAATCCCAGAACTTGAGAGGCAGAGGCAGGTGGATTTCTGAGTTCAAGGCTAGCCTGGTCTACAGAATGAGTTCCAGGACAGTCAGGGCTACACAAGAGGAAACCCTGTCTCGAAAAAAACAAAAAACAAAAGTTCTGTCCTTTACCTTTACATGGATTCCAGAGTTCAAATTCAGGTCACCAGGCTAACCCAGCTCACTAGCCCTTGTTTTTGGCCTTTTGAAACATGTTCTGTTCTATAGCCCTGACTAGCCTAGAATTCATTATATAGACCAGGCTGGCCTTGAATTTGTGAGTCTTCCTGTCTCTCTAGTCTCTGCCCTTGAGCACAGGTGTACAGTCATGGCTGTCACCCCCAGCTTTTTCAAAAGGTTTGTTTAATGTATGAAGGAACATATGTAAAATTGGAACTCAAAATTGTAAGCTCTAAATTATAATTGTTTGAAAATACAAGTCTACAGTTATACCTAAATTAGGTAAACGTCTTACCTAAGCTGATAGGAAAGTCTTTAGAGTCTTCCTAATCCCACTTCATATGATTTTCCACATGTCTTGATTCAGAGGTAATATCTGATTATGCACAGTCTACAGGAGGTTCCGTTAGGGATGTTCTATAATATATAATATATTCACCATATTAGCTTTCTTTTAACATAAACAGCAAACCCAGCTCCTAATCAGTTATTGAAAAATGGGAAAGGATAATATTGGTATGTTTAAGTCATTTTTGGTCCTAAAGTAAGGCAAGCCTAGAATATATAAGATTATTACTCCTTTTTTTTTTAACTGCTTCATCAGTGTGAGACAAATGAAATTGGTATGTTCAGACTTGAAGTATAATGCTTTTGTTTTAAGACAGAGCTTTCCTTGAACTCATAGCAGTCTTACTGCTTCAGCCTTCCAAGAGCTTGGGTTTCAGGTTGAATACATTTCTTAAAGACTTACATCAAATAGAACAGACTTTTACTTTATCATCTAAATAAAATAATAAAGTATTATATCAATGTTGAATTATTTTAAAGTAGTATCCTAGTCACTGTTGTTGCTATGAGAGACACAATCAAAGCAAGCATCTAAGTGGATGATTGCTTACAGTTTCAGGGCATAGGTCCATTATCATCATAGCAGAGAGCTTGGCTGCATGCAAGCAGGTACTGGAACAGTAACTGAGAGCTTTACAGCCTGATCCACAGGCAGAGCGAGTGAGATTGGACTGGCATGTGCTTTTGAAACCTAAACACTCACCTTCAGTGACACACTTCCTCAAACAAGGTCAAATCTCCTCCAACAAGGCCACACTTCCTAATCTTTCTAATCCTTTCAAACAATTTCACTCCCTGGTCACTAAGCATTTAAAAATATTGAAACATGTTAATAAAATAGATTCATTTCTCTCTCTTTTTTTTAAAGATTTATTTATTTATATGAGTACACACTGCAGCTATCTTCAGACATACATTAGAAGAGGGCATCAAATCACATTACTGATGGTTCTGAGCCACCATGTGCTTGCTGGGAATTGAACTCAGGACCTCTGAGCAGAGCAGTCGGTGCTCTTAACCACTGAGCCATCTCTCCAGCCCAATTCATTTCTCTCTTGACCTAAGCTTAACATATTAGTTGATATAAAAGGCCCATAGTTGAATTAACTTATTTCCTTTTTTTCTCAGTACTTTATTTATAACAAAAATTTTCTTGCCTAATTTCAGAGCTTATAATTTTTAACTCTAACAGGTAACAGTGAATTTTCATACATGTTTATAATGTATTTTCGTCATATTCTCACACACACACACACACTTCCCCCAGTGACCCCACGTCCACTGATCCCCTTCCTCTTCCCAATTAGTCCATCTGATGCTTTCATGTCTTTTGTGTTTTCTTAAATGCCCAGCTAGTTATAGTAGGGTTATTTCCTAGAGTGTGTGCCCTTAACAGTAGCTACCTCAGAGAAAGAACTGTCCCTTCCTCCCCCAGAAACCATTAACTACATACAGATCCTCAGGAAAGAGAAACCTTATTAACACCTCCCCACCCCCATGGCATCATATTGGTGGGCCTAATCTTATGTAGGTCTGGGTCAGGTGATCGCATTGGCTTAAATTTAAGAATCCTATAGTCATTCCTGTAAGTCAGAATGCCACACTAATGTCCTCCTACTTGCCAGCTGTAGTATGAATTGTGTCCCTTTATGCTGAGCACTCAACAGTCACTTGTTTTTATCACTTTGATTGGGTATGAACATCTGTACTTACTGAGCCCACTTCAAAAATAAACTGCTCTAGCCAGAGCCAACAGCAATAATGATATGTGGCTAGTAAATATAATTATTTTGAAGGTGATTTGACGGGTACACCATATCCATTTGTCAAAATAAGAGCAGTAGGGACCGCCCCCTTCCCAGGACCTAATACATCCCCAGCCATCAACTTTTGACTGAGTTTAGAGGTTCAGACAAGGATTGCCTCACTCAGAGCAGGGCTTAAATCCATTCAGAAACTAGTAAGTCACCCACATAACACACTTAAAACTATTGCACCAATGGGCATGTCTGTCTCTAGTCTAGCAGCAGTATGCATCTCCAGCTCAATAAAACTGTTACTGATCATCCCCAGCCCCTCCCTGGCAGACCCTCAGCACCCTCTGGTACTGTGACAGCTAGCCAGCAGGGAGGAAACTCCTAGCTCTATTCCATGGTAGTGTTTCTATATCTTACAATGAGAGAATGTGGTTTGCTCAGCAGGAAGCCATACAATCTCATTTTGGTGACTAGTCAACAGCAGTGGCAATTGCTTGACTGAGACAACTGATAATTAGTGAGCAAGTGTTTCCTGAATAGTTGATAGCATTCTGGATTATTTCGCTATATTCAACCTATTCTACAAGACTGTTCTAGAAAACTTTTTTTTCCCAGTCCTTAGACTTAAGCCCTGGGCCTTATGCATGCTATGCTGGGAAAGACACTCTACCATTGACCTATACCTCTACTCAAAATTTTAATGACTTCGATTAGTTAATTACTTATAAATGTTGCCTCTGCATATATGTATCCAATGCCAGCCAGTTCTGTAGGTAGTTTCTAATGCAGAAAAACAAAGTTCAGAACGTGTATTATTTAATACTCAATGATAAGCAAAGGTTTTAAATATATTCATATATTTTCCTTTGCATGTATAGACATCAATATGATGGATATTCTCACAACGCCATCAATGTCTAAACCTAAGCAAGATTATTCAAGAACCCCAGGACAAGTCTTATCTCTCATCAGTTCTCTGGGATTTGTAAGTACCTCATAAGGAAAACTCATAAGATACCTTTAAATGATTCCACTTAAAAAATTAAAGCCTGCTTTAAAATAAAAATAGGATGGATGTCAGTACCACAGTTCTTTTATTCGGGTGATGGAGCTTCTGCTGTATCCAACTGAAGATGAAGCTCTTAGTACTTGTGTTGAATTTTTGCTTTTAGTATTTTTTTCTTTTTAAAACATTTTTATCACATGTAGGTGTAGTGTGCGCACCAGAGTACACAAGTGGAAGCAGAGGACACTTGTACAAGACAGTTCTCTTCTTCCACCACATGGAGCACCAGGGATTGAAGTCACGCCATCAGGTGGCAGGTGCCTTTATCTTGACCATCTCACTGACCCCAAACAATTTTGCTTTTTAATAGTTCACACCAGTTGGAGAAAAAGATCAAGATTCTTCAAACATGTTTTCAGCCCCTAAGTCTGAAGGACAACTTTCTCAAGGATTAATTTGTCCTATGTCTGTTGATCAGAAGGAGCCGACTTCAGATTCAAGCAAACTGCTAAACTCATGTGAGTATAAAAGGGTATCTTATTCCACTAAGTGTGTGCTTTAAAGAACAAAGTATCTCAAAACTTTACATTTCTAATAGCAATTTAATAACTTCAATCTGTGGCACCTCTATATTTTATTACATATACTCCATTTCTGACAAACACAGTAGATTTTATAAGTCCATAGAATAAACCATCTTGCTAATAATCATATTCAATTATCTAAATGATTGTTGGGTGAATTTCACTATGATTGGGTCTATGGAAATTTTACATGCAGAGAATAAAGTAACTGCAGTGTTGTGTGTCTTTGTAAACTTATCTTAAAATTTTTCAAGGTAGTTCACATTTGAAAACTCAAAGTAAAGGTTGAATTTTCTTGTTATCATTTGTTTTGGGGGTAGGATTTTGGTTTTGTTTTGGGGCTTTCGTTTGCTTATTTGGTTTTGTTTTGCTAGTGTTTTTGAGACAAGTTCTCAGTATGTTGTCCAGGCTGATGTTGAACTGTGAGCTCAGACTGGCCTTTACATTTCAATCCTCTCGCCTTGACCTCCCAAGTAATAAAGTTAGGGTGTGTGTCACCATGACTGACTTCCAAGTAAACATTATCTTTGCATTTGAAAACGGATGCTGAGCCAGGCAGTGGTGGCGCACGCCTTTAATCCCAGCACTTGGGAGGCAGCGGCAGGTGGATTTCTGAGTTCGAGGTAAGCCTGGTCTACAGAGTGAGTTCCAGGACAGCCAGGGCTACACAGAGAAACCCTGTCTCAAAAAAAAAAAAAGAAAAGAAAAAGAAAAGAAAAAGAAAAGGATGCTGAGGATGGTGTCACATATCTTTAACCCCAGCACCCAGAGGCAGCTAGGTCCTTAGTTCAAGATCTACCAATCCACCTAGAGGATTTGTGTATGAAAATTTAAGTTGTATTAGATGGGCTTTGAAATGAAATTTCCTTCCTAGTTGTAAAATGTAATTCTTACTATGTTACAAAGCTCTAATTTCCTAGAGTTTAATGTCATGTTCATCCCTTTTAGAGAAAGAAAAACGATGTATGCATCTTACCTCTCTATTGCTATAATAAAACTGCATGACCAAGGCAACTTAACAAAAGAAAGCATTTAAGAATTTAATTGGGCTTCCAGTTCCAGAGGTTAGAGGTCATGATGGCAGAGCTAGGACACAGAAGTAGGTGGTTTCAGCAACAGCTGAGAGCTCACATCTTGATCCACAGGCAGGAGGCCAAGAACACACTGGCAATGTCTTCTTTAACCTCAGGTCTGTACCCATGACAAAAGTCCTCTTATAAGGCTATAACTAATCCCTCCCAAACATTTCTGCCAACTGGGGACCAATGAGTGAAACCTGAGCCTTTGCAGGCCACTCTCATTCAAGCCATCACAGTGTGCGTCCTTTATGTGCACATAAGTGCTTTAGAGCCTCTCATCAGGCAGTAAAGCCTAACTGTCCTGGTCTAATGGAAAGTGAAGTGAGAGCCTTTATTCAGTCTACAGAAGCGCTTGAGAAAGCCAGCATGGTGATGCACTGTTGTAATTTCAACACTAAAGATAGGGACAGGGATCCCGTGGGCTGACTAGCCAGCCAGCCTAGACTGCTTCGACAGCTCTAGACCAGAAAAGAGACCTTATCTCAAAAAACTAAGTAGGAACTGAAGAGATGCCTCAGCAGTTAAGGGCACTGGCTGCTTTTCTAGAGAACCTGTGTTCAATTCCCAGTGCCTATGTGGCAGCTCACAACTGTCTACAACTCTGGTTCCAGGGATCTTACACATACTCTAGCCTCCACAGGTACTAAGCATGCACATGGTGTAGACATACATGCAAGCAAAACACTTAAAATTTACATAATACATATAAAATTTTAAAACTTATTTTAAATACATATTTTTAAAAAAGAAGAAGATGCACGGTGCATGGGACACTCTGCCTCAGGCTGATCTCTGGCCTCCCACTCTAATGGACACACACATACACAAAACTAAGGAGCACCAGTTTCTAGCTATTTATGTAGGATAAAGGAGCATGTGTACTCTAGGTGCTGCCTTACTGCAGTGGCTCACTAGGCGTCAGTTTTCTATCGTGCGACTTATCAGATCATAGTAACAAAATCCCTTAAAGAGAGCCATAGGTGTAAAGCTCACTGTTAGAATGTTTGAGATACACACACACACACACACACACACACACACACACACACACACACACGGTCATGGGTTCAATCCTGAGCACTGCAAAAAAAAAAAGCAACTGCCTGTGGCTTTCTGTAATTCTCACACCAATGAGCATTATAAATTTCAACATCTCAAGCTACAGTGTTAATTAAACATAACATAATTGAGCTAGATAAATTTAATAACATTCTACCCTTACAGCATATCTTATTAATGCATACCAGTAATTGGTCCATTATTGATAAGTCCAAATAAATCATATATAGCTCAAAATCAATTTCCTTCTAATTGTATTTTAATATCCTTATCCTGGCTTTCATTTTACAAATGAAAGTGATTTGGTTTAGTTATAACCTTCAAAGCATTGCCTACATTTGAAATAATTCCTGAATATAAACATAATAAAAATCATAGCAGATGTATCACTATCTTTGTGGATTAGGTAATGTTTACAACGAGTAGTCATAATATATAATATATAGTACAGATACCTGGAAAGAGTCAAGATCCATAAGCAACTAGTAACTGAAAATAAACTAGCATTTTCTTTTCCCTACAGGTTCTGAAACACTTGCATCCAATCCAGAAATCCCTGTGAAATGTCTGACTTCTAATCTACTCCAGTGTAGGAAAAGACTGGGTACCTCAAGTACTAGTAGCCAGTCTCATACCTTCGTATCCAGTGTGGAGTCAGAATGTCACAGCAGTCCCAAGTGGGAAAGAGACTGCCAGGTTAGGAGGAAGTACACATAACCTAAAGCTAATAATGCACATGAAACCAGTGATACCAACACCATACCGTTCCATAAGAAACCTGTAAGGAAATGACATTGCTACATGGGTACGGTTGTGGTATTATAAAAAAAGTCTTCATTTTTCTGAATATTGTGTCAGATTCTTGTAAAAGCTTCAATTCTTCTCTCATTTAGTTGTGATTCTGGTCTTTCTTAATGTATGATGAATGAATAAGTATTGTAGTAAATGAACAGAAAGTGTTTGACTTCCAGGCAGACGTTTTCATTTCCTTTTGTAATAAAGACATTAGATAATTGAGGGTTTGTTGTTTGTTCCCAACACAATTTTAAAATTGTACTCTCTCTGTACTGTTTACTACAACTTTCTCATTTAATAGAATGGAAACTCTTCAGATACTACTTTTAGGACATAAAACTAGTAGGGATGTTTCCTTAAAAGTGTCTGTTACAGAGCGGTTGTTAGCCAAATGAATAGATGGTCTTTAAATTATTTTACTTAAGCCAGACTGTGGTGGTTCATGCCTTAAACCCTCCACTCAGGAGGCAGACGCAGGTGGATCTCTAGGTTCCAGAACAGCCAAGGCTACAGAGAAAAACCCTGCCGTGAACCAACCCCGCAAATATTTACTTTATATGCTGTTTTCGCTTTCTCTATAGTTACTGATGCTAATAAATAGAAAAGGTCTCAGAAACTGAAGTGTAAAACCGTACCAAGTCCTCCTCCATCAAAGGTTAAGATCAACGTAAGCCATTTGATAAAGTAGTTTATGTCATATTTGCTTCTTATTCCCAGAAATCTGACTTTTCTCATTATTGTTGGATATTTGTATTTTTAGGGTAAAGTCAAACATAGATAAAACAAGACATCTAGTTTTTTCTGTTTAGACTTTGCTACAGCTAGACATGCTGTACAATAACCAGATCCTTACTCCTAGAACTCTTATCTCATCTCCTTCATATTACAGAGATCATACTGTGTACTCTTTCAGTCTATATGTAGCCCCACTTCTTCCTCCCACTCAGTGCTACACTGAGGAAGCATGCCTGAGAGGACAGCAGACTAGAGCGTAGGAAAGCTGAAGTCATACAAGTGACAGTGGACCAGGAGGGACTCTGATAACACTATCAGTTCTATACCAGAAACACCAGTGAATTATAATTCAGAAATCTTTTTGCTTAGAACTAAGTGTTCTTCACTACTAAGTAAGTTAATGGTAGTTAATAAAGTTTGATGTTTTTACATTAAAAACAGATGCCATTAAGGCTAGGGTTGTATCTTTGTGGTGTAGTTGTTGTTTTCCATGATCCTAAATTCAGTCTCTAGTAATAGCAGGAAAACAGAAAGGCAGTATTGACACTGCAGAAGATTTATGCTACGAAAGTATTCTTATAAAATCCCATAGGGCTACAGAGATGGTTCAGCAGTTAAGAGTACTGGCTGCTCTTATACAACATATTGTATATATAATATATACAAAATTCTGAAACAAGTGCCTTCAGGTTTTTTTTCAGTTCAGTCTTCAAGGAAAGCATTTTGCTCGTCTGGGGTTGGTACAGTGCTTGCCTAGCAGGCACAGCACTCTGGCTCAATCTCCAACATCATAAACCTTGGGTCTGGTGGCACATACTGTAATTCCATCAGAGTTCAGGCTCATCCTTGCTATGTGTCAAGCCTGAGAAACACATGAGGCTGTCTCAAAAAAGAAAAGGAAGATTGTGGGAGGCTGTGACTGGCAGGGACCAGTGAGGGGGATGAAAGAAAAGGAAGATTGTGGGAGGCTGTGACTGGCAGGGGCCAGTGAGGGGGATGAAAGAAAAGGAAGATTGTGGGAGGCTGTGACTGGCAGGGACCAGTGAGGGGGATGTAAAGTGAGTAAGTA
Source organism: Grammomys surdaster (assembly GCF_004785775.1). Lineage (NCBI taxonomy): Eukaryota > Metazoa > Chordata > Mammalia > Rodentia > Muridae > Grammomys > Grammomys surdaster. Next base: position 215,362 of record NW_021604604.1, read on the forward strand.
AAATAATAATTATTAAAGGGAAGAAAAGCACTTTGTTTTCGATCCAGTGTCAGTTGATCTTTTTAATAATTACTTTTTTATTAATTTATTTATTTTTGTTCACTGGCATACTCTATACCTGAGTTATATTCAGAGCCCCAACAATGGATTTTAATTCATACATATTTCTGGCTCTGTGTTATTGTTTATATAGTGACACATATTTACAATAACTACTTTTGGTCAGTAATTTTTCAGTCAGTAGATTTTAGCCTTTTACATTTTGCCATTTTAAACAGGATCATCATCTCTCTATTGCAAAATAGATTGTGTATAATATAAGCCTACCTCAAAATTTGACTGAATATATTCTGTTAATTTTTCTTGTTTAATATTATGTAGCATGTTACCAAAATAAGTATTGGGAGATAATTTATTTAAATTGTAATCAATGTTACACTTGGAACAGTGTGATTATAAGCAATGTAGTATTATATTGTAGCTTATACTATAATTATTTTTAATTCTTCTGTTTCATCTAAAAACAAGAAAAGATTACATACTAGTTCACTGGGTTATTTATCACATGTAGGCAATCACAGAATAGAAGCTTTGAAAGATCTAAGGTGTGTAACTGAGAGTAGCATTTACCTCCTCTTAGAGTACCAAGTCCTCAGGCTGTACAAGGATGAGCTGGAATGCAGTTGAAATGCTGTATGCAAAACCTACAAGTGCCATCGAGACAACAGATCTGGAGTTAACACTTTCTCCCATTCGTGACAGCAGTGCCATTCCCGCCACTGGAAGCAGCCAAGAGACCCTCCCTAGAAAATGCTTCAGGGAAATCTCTTGGGAAGCAAGAGAACTGGATGTAAATGAGAACGTGACCATTGATAAGGAACAGTCTGGTTTCTGTCAGTCCAGTCAGTGGGCTGTAGATTCTAGTGTTACATCTGAAGAACACCTTGGTAAAAGAAACTGTAAAAGAAATTTCCACTTGGTTGACTCCAGTCCTTGTCAGGAAATTATACAAAGTAAAAAACACTGTATAGAATATGAGGCCAATAAGGAAAGGTCAGGCTGCTATACAAATCAAAATACAGGCTTGACAGCTGAAGTCCAGAACCTAAAGCTGTCAGTGTGCGGAAGTCAGCAACATGACTATGCTAATAAGGAGAACATTGTCACCTATTTAACTGACAGACAAACCCCAGAAGAACTACACATACCAGCGATCGCAAAGAATCTTATGTCTGAACTAGACGAAGACTGCGAGCTGAGCAGCAGGAAGGACTGCCTCAATTCTAATTCTGTGTGTTCTGATGAGGACAGAGCCCCTAAAACTGTCTGTGTGGATTCTGATTCATCCTTTCCTGGAGCGTCTATGATGGAAAGTTCACTGGAAACTCAGGCCTTAGAACCAGGTAAAAGCATCAGAGACTACTCTTTTGAAGAACCAAATACTGAAGATCTACCTATGTTACCAAAATGCCAAGAGAATTCCTTGCCAAAAGATGACTGGCATACTTCTATCCAAGACAGTAGCCAAATATTAGCTCCTCCTTCAAGAGCGTCCAAAACATTAACCTCTAAAACCAACATCGTGGCTTTTCGAAGTTTTAACAGTCATATTAATGCATCCAGTAATTCAGAACCATCTAAAATGAGCATAACTTCTTTAGATGCTATGGACATTTCCTGTGATTACAATGGTTCGTATCCCATGGCTGTGACTCCTACTGAGAAAGGAAGGGTCTATATGTCACATCAGGTATATTCCACTTTATTCTTTCAATATTAGAATAATAATCTTTTAAGACACATGCTTGCCTTTTGGCTAGGTTATATGGTATTAATTATACAGTTTGATTCTCCTGTAGATTGTTGAAATTTTTTCATGTATAAAAGTGAAGGTGATAGTGATGTTTATTATTCTTAATAGTTGTATAACTATGCTTTTCTAAGAAACTGATCTCAGTACACTCTGATATAAAACTGAAGGTTATCTCAATATCCTCCAACAGCATATATATTTCAAATATTATTTGTCTTTATTTGCTATACTATATAAACCAAAAATTCTATTTCTTTTATTCCTTTGATGGGGCATTATAAAAAGATTACACTCCAAATTTAGGTTATGAGATTTCAGTTTTCCTTTAAGGGCTTAGATGTTCCTTAACCTCAGAACCTATTTTCCAAATGCCTGTAAGGGACAAAAGCCCCATCGTACTGCTTTCAAAGGTTGGTGTTAAACAGCAATTACATTAAAACCTTTAAGGACCGCTTAGTACAAGAGGTAACAGATACTTAGTTCATCTTATGTATTGTCTTAATATTTTTCAATCACTTTCTCAGCCATACCTTTTCTTATTTGTATCAATCTAAGCTGTCAAGGTACTTTTCTTAGGTGGAATACCTCCTTATAAACCTTTAATCTGAATTCCTCAGAGGCTAAAGCAGGATCATGGGTTTGAGGTCAGTGTGAGCTATATAGAAAAACTCTCTCAAAAGGAATTGTTTTCGCGGGGCTGGAGAGATGGCTCAGTGGTTAAGAGCACTGACTGCACTTCCAGAGGTCCTGAGTTCAAATCTCAGCAACCACATGGTGGCTCACAACCATCTGTAATGAGATCTGATGCCCTCTTATGGTGTGTCTGAAGACAGCTACAAGTATATTCATATATAATAAATAAATAAATAAATCTTTTTAAAAAAAAAAGAAATTGTTTTCGCTTACAGTCATATCTTACTGAAACAATTGATGTTATCTGAGCTATTGAATTTTATTACAGTAAGAACCTTTTTATAATTATAACTAGCCTGAGTCTGCTTTGTAATCCCTGATTTGAATGCATGTTTCATACCTAAAGAATGTTTGTTGTTAGTCATTTGAAAGAAATTAACATATTTGTTGTCTCTTGAACTCTTGAATTGGCAGACTCCAAATCAGGTCAAGTTGGGAACATCATACAGAACTCCAAAGAGTGTGAGAAGAGGAGCACCTCCAGTAGATGATGGACGAATTCTAGGGACTCCAGATTACCTGGCACCTGAGCTCTTACTGGGTACAGCCCATGGTAAGATATGCATTATGTGTCTTGGGTTTCATATTTTATCAGTGACTGCATTACCCTTTTATATGAAATGTCTTTGATCTGTATTCAATCCCTGGAAACTACATGGTTCCTCTTCTCCACTAAGTTGTCTTCTAACATCCATACTGTGGGCATGTGGTTTCTTTGTTTGTTTTATTAATCATTCCATTCATTTACATCTCAAATGATATCCCACTTCCTTATTACTCCTCCACAAATCCCCCATCCCACATCCACCCTCTCCTCCCTCCCCTTTGCCTCTATGAGGGTATTCACCTACCCACCCATCCTCTCCCACCCCACCGCTCCAGCACCTAGAGCATCAAATCTCCACAGGACCAAGGGTCTCCCCTCCCATTGATGTCAGACAAGGCCATCCTCTGCTGCATATGTATTTGGAGTCATGTATCCCTCCCTGTACACTCCTTGGTTGGTGGTCTGGTCCCTGGGAGCACTGGGTGGTGTGGCCAGCTGACATTGTTCTTCCCATGGGTTGCAGTCCCCCTCTACTACTCCAGTCCTTCTGCCAGCTCCCCCACCAAGATCCCTGAGCTCAGGCTGATGTTGGCTCTGAGCATCCACATCTGCATTGGTCAGTTGCTGGCAGAACCTCCCAAGGAACAGCCACACCAGGTTCCTGTCAGCAAGCACCTCTTGGCAACAGCAACAGTGTCAGTATTTGGTGTCTGTGATCCTAGATGTGTCAGGACACCTGGGGGGTCAAGCTGCAACTGGGTGTGGGCTAAGTTCTTGGGGATCCAGAGCAAAGATTCTGCTCCAAGCACAGGTACAAACCGGAAGGCTTTTTTGCTTGTTTTATTTTTGCTCTTTGAGACAGCATTTTCCTATGTAGACCTGGTTTTGATACTTAAAAAGAGTACATGGCATCTCTTTGTCTTATAGCATTTATAGTGGGAAAAAGGAAACAACTTGGGGCTGTGGAGATAGCCAGGTCAGTTAATTACAAATGAGTCATGAAATGGGAGGGTGAGGCGGCATGTTGGCCAACGCCTATAATCTTAGCAGTGAAGAGACAGACAGAAAGGAGGATCCTGGGGGCTTGCTGGCCTGCCAGTCTTGCCAAATCAGTGAGTTTTAGGTTTAATCAAGAGACTTTGTTTCAAAACGTTAGGCAGAGACTGATGGAGGAAGATGCTCTACATGGACTTTTCGGCCTCTACATGTGTGCACATACCCACACATGTATATATACATACACAAACATGCATAAATCACAACACATACATGTTTCAAAAAAAAAGTATTCTCTGGGTATAGGAGAATAAACACTGTAAAGCATGTAGCTGTTTCTCTTGTGTTCATTTACTTTGTGGGGCTGAAGATAAAAACCAAGGCCTTAAATGTGCTCTGGGGAAGAGTTCTACCACTAAGCTACATCTGAGATTCAATGGTTTTGCCTTCTTTGATTCAGTCTCACTGAGTCTGCCCTCAGTCTGGACTAAAAGTGATTTTAAAGTTAGCCCTAAATTTCTGTTCACTCTTCAGAATTTAACCTTATTTTCAAGTCACAGCAATGCAAAAAGCAACTAATGCAGTTATGAGTTATAATAAATTTAACAGTTTATTCATACTTTGGATTTATATGATAGAAACTGCAACATAAGCACAGCCAAATATCCTAAATCACAGGTACCCTGCAGTGGTCCAGAGAGGCAGGTCACACACTCTGTTCTCAATGTCTGAGACACCCCAGCAGTGAGCAGACCGAGTCAGTTCCCAGTGAAGCTCTGGTCATTTCTTTCCCATGTCTCATTCAAACTTGGAGCAGAGCTCTAAATTGCTTGTTGTTAATCAAATTTAAAATGTACATTTAGAATATGTTTAAAAGTTGAGGAACTAGCCTATATGTGGAAAATTTTTTACATAGTTTCTATACTTTATTCTGCATTAAACATTTTTCATTGTTGAGGTCAATTATTTTCTGCTAGTAGGAAGGTAAATTTGTCATTCAACATTAATTCATTGCTGTTAATACGTATGAGATTAGATAAAACAATTTATGCATAAAAAGATAGTACTGTGATTAGAGACTGCTCATTTAATCATTACTCTGTTGTAACAGTGTATTCATGGCATGCAACATAATTCGATGTAAGTCTGTTTCTGACAGATGCACTCTAACAAATAAGTCACAGAATTTGTTTTCGTTCACTTTTCAGATATGTCATTATAGTGGTGATGTTGTAAATATGTAAGTGATCTGGATCTGGTATGCCATCACTGGTCCAAGAGACTCCTGTCTCTCCAAGAAAAAAATAACCATTTGCTAGCCCCTCCCTTTTCCTCCAAAGCTACAATTACATGGATAACAAAGAAAGATGTCTGACAGTATTTTCCCTTCCTGCTTTGCTAAGACAAGTTCGTCAGCCAGGGTCAGTTATTATCTTGGCCAGCTCTTGTGGAAATGAGACATTCTTTAATGTTCAAACTAAGTTAAAGCCAAGGGGAAAAAAATGCATTAAGAGCCTTTTTGAGAATCCAAGCAGCAATAAAGCCTACCTAAGATATAGTATGTCACTTTTATCGCATAATAAGTACAGATTTCTCTAAAAATAATATTTTATAATAAAAGTTTTACCAAAACAGAAATGATGAAGACAAAAAGAATAAAGTGTGCCATAAACAAGTTTTAAAAAGATAAAAGCATATATGTACTTAATGTATATACTCTTTAATTTTACCATAGTTAACCTTTAAATCTTTTAAAATCCTTAAATAGGCTGGGAGATAAATCAGCAGGTAAGAGCACTGGCTACTCTTTCAGAGAACCCAGGTTCAATTTCCAGCACCCACATGGCAGCTGACAGCAATCTCTAACTCCAGTTCCAAGAGATTTGACCTCTTATTTTTACTCCTGTCACTAATAACATTTGGTACACAGGAAAAAGACAATTTTTCTGAAAAAAAAAAAAACCTTTAAAATGACATTGTTATCTGGTCTTTATTAATACCAAAAGAGTAGGACAAATATAGTCACAAGATTTATAATAACCAGATGTTTAAAGGTGATCATTCTTGAAACATGAACTAGCCATGCCTCAGGAGGTCATAGCTATGTAATCAAACTAGCTAAAAGAAAAACTAAGAGATACTCTAAACAAAACACTGCATATAGTTCAAAAGACTGTATACACGTAGAGAAATACACAGTCAACCTGGTCAATTCAATTGCTTCTTGCTCAGCTGCTACTTTTGCTTCCTTAAACCATACTGTTATTATTTCAAGACAGGATTTCAGGTAGCTCAGGCTGGCCTTGAACTTAATCATGTAGCTAGAGCATCACCCTGAACTTCTAACCCTTCTGCTTCTAGCTCTAGAGTGCTAGGACTTGAACCTACAGCCTCATGCAAGAAAGGCAAGCAGTCTTAATAACTTAGCTACATACCTTACCTACTGTCTTAATGGGAGGGGGGGGGAGTTGTTGGGGGACTTGAGACAGGCTCTCTGTAGTCTTGGCTGTCCTAGAACTTGCAAACCAAGCATGTATCACCTTCCCTAACTATTTTCTTAATTGTTTAAACCATATGCATAGTACTACTATAATACAAAGAAAACAATCTGATTCAGGTTGTAATAGGTAGATATACTTCTTAATGATTTTACCAAGTGTTCCTCCCTCCTAAGACTGCATTTTTGTGTATTAGGCCAGTCTTTGCTGTCAACTGCTTCCTAGCCTTGTGGCATAAAAATATTTAAACTGGCCATTTGGGTACCTGTGAATGAACTTCCCAGAAAGAAAGTCCATGTCTGTGTTCAAGATTCTACAAGACCAAATGATTGAACATTAGGATTATGGAGAGTTAAAAAGTATCACAGACCAAAGTCAAAAAAGCCATTCACTGCCCACCTCTGTGTCTGACCTAACATCTTGTGGCCATCAAAACCTTTAAAATGTTTTAAAGCAAAGAACAAAAGCAAATGTTCATTTTTGGCAAACCATGAGCTCCCACCAATCCAAAAGCTTAAGAATGTTGGCAGATAGTTTCTGGAAACTATGAGTTTTTCCTGCTTTTCTATGACCTCCCTGTGGGCACCACCAGTGTTATCTAGTCAGTGTCTGACTTATGACTTTCCTTGTTAACATAGTCCCATGTAACCACTTCCACAGTGGAACATGCCTTTCTTTTTCCTTTTTGAGATTTTACTTATTTTCATTTTATGTGTATGCTACTTTGCCCGCATATATGTCTGCACCATGTGCATGCCTGGTACCTACTGAGGCCAGAGGAAGGTATTGGATCTCTTGGAGCTGGAGTTACAAATGGTTGTGGTGCTGGGAATGGAACCCAGGTCCTTTAGAACAGCAGCCAGTGCTCTTAACCACTGAACCCTCTCCTCGACCCCAGAACATGTCCTTGAAGGCAAACTAAATCTGTTCCTGAACCAGGATCATTCAAATTTGGCTACAGAATAGCTTTTTCTCACTTTGAGCTAAGAACTTTGAGCTAAGAACTTTTTGCATCAAAAAAATATATAGTAAAACACTATTTAGGGTATTCAGTAATTACCTTTCTGTAAGTTGGTATAAATATTACTGTCCTACTTTGGGTTAAACAAGTGAAATACAGTGTAATCTTTGGGGGGGTGTTTTTTTATTTTTGTTTTTTTCAAGACAGGGTCACTGTGTAGTCCTGGCTATCCTGGAACTCGCTCTGTAGACAAAACAGGCTTCAAACTTAAGATCTGCTTGCTTCTGCCTCCCAAATGCTGGATTTAAAAGCTTATACCAGCACTACCTGGCTATGTTGTCATTTCTTAACTTAATATTTTCTAAAATACACTCCTTCAATGCTCTTTAATATATAAAATTCATCAAACTGTCAGAATTTATTAATCTATCAAAAAGTGGCCTTGAAAAGTATTGCTAATCTAAACCTCTGGGAAGCTAAGGAGACTGTTATTGCCTGACCGAAAGTAATTTGAGTTTTTGTACTGTATGGAAACAGAAGGAAAGCCCTAAAGTAAGAAGGCTTTGATGGCTCAAGCATCAATATACTAATGTTTCTGTTATAAGTTACTTGTATAATATGCTTGTAAGTTCCACATATCTCCTTTTACATTCCAGGTCCTGCGGTAGACTGGTGGGCACTTGGAGTTTGCTTGTTCGAATTTCTAACAGGAATTCCCCCTTTCAATGATGAAACGCCACAACAAGTATTTCAGAATATTTTAAAAAGAGGTGATTCTTTTTATGTTTTCTATTAGGATAGATTCAGAGTTGGAGGATGCAGCTCAATGGTAGAGCACTTGTCTACCATACACAAGACCCTTAATTGCACCCATAGGGGAGAAGAAAATTATTATTAGTTATTATTAAATCATTATTAATCCCTAGTAGTTGAGAATGATTTAAAAATCTGTTTAATAAAGGCATTTTAATATAGAGTTAAGCATGGGGTCAGAGGGGTATGAGAAGGTAAGGGAGTCAGAATTAAGATACACCCAGAAAAATCGGTGTTGATTTCTTCAAGGTTTGCAGAAAGCAACATCAAAGAACTTTACTTGCATATTTGTACTTGTAGATATCCCATGGCCAGAAGGTGAAGAAAAGCTATCTGACAATGCTCAAAGTGCAATGGCCATGCTTTTAACCATTGATGACACAAAAAGAGCGGGAATGAGAGGTAAGGGCTTGTCAGTGACCTACTGACACTTATTAACTTTACTGCTTAGTGAGAAAGTGATAGTTCCCCTAGATATGCATTTATATATGTGTCTTTATTTTAATTTAAAACTCAGCCCAGTGTAGTTGCAAGTAACACACTGAATTTTGTAACTCCATAAGGTACCAGAAACAATATTATACCATATCTTTTAGAGAAAAAACAATTTGTAGGCATATAAATCTCCTAAATCAATATTCCCACTGTAACCATTAGTCATCTTCCAGTATTCTCCTTAAAAGTAGATATGGTTGGGTTTACTTACTGTCTTGTCAGTTCTTTATTTACTAACATTTATATTGTTGCTTTTAAAGGTAAAGGGTTAGATAGACTTGGTGGCCCATACCTTTAATCCCAGCACTTAGGAGCCTGACATAGAAGAACTGCCATGAGTTCAAAGCCAGTCTAGACTCCATAGTAAATAAAATAAAATAGAATAAAATAAAATAAAACCTGTCCAAAAAACCATGCAGAGGAGCTGTGGCCCCACAGTAGACACTTGCACTGCATGTGCCAGGCCTTGGGCTCAATCACCAGCACTGCCAAGAAATGGCGAAGGAGCCAAGAAAGAAGTGCTAAAGCAACTAAATATCACAGTGTAGTCCAGACAGTGAACATGTTTTCATTTTAGTAGGTAGAAGTAATAAAAATATAAAGAGGACCCAGGAATGATGGCGGGCAGTTTGAGGCTGACCTTAATAGGTCTACATAGAGTCTATTCCAGTCCAGGCAGGATTACATTAAGACTCTGTCTCAAAATAAAAAATAAAATGAAGAGTCTGGCATCTTATAAACAGGGGTGTACTGTGATGGAAATATTCTAGATATCCAATGCTAGCTACTAACTTCTAAAGATGCAGTCAGTGGAATCAGTAAGTCAGAGACATGGAGAGAATGTGTGAGAAGTGTCACCAAAGACCAGAACCAAGCCATACATGCTGGTACATGCCTAGAAGCCAGCACTTGAGAGGCCAAGGAAGAAAACTGTAAAAACATTCAGCCTGAGCTACACAGTGAGTTCCAGGCTAATCTGGGCTGCAGTGTGAAACCTTATTTCAAACAGATAAAGAGCAAAGCAAAAGGGCAGTAAGTTAAATAGACAGCAAGTCATCATCAATGTATGTGGAATGTGCATAAAGATGAAGTATAGAAAGCAGAAAAGACCAGCTTCATCTCTTAAGTTGTAGAGCAATAGATGGTGCTTAGAGATTGCCGTGACGTGACAGGCGGTTGAGGAGGTGAATGAGAACTGGAGCATTTAATCCTGAGCTCCAGAGGTAGGGAAGAAGCAAGCCAAACCATCTTCAAGTGAGAAGATGCTGGCATCAAGAAAGATGCACTTCTACAGCATCCATCCATTCACTCACTTAACAAAGGTAATCCAGACACCTATCATACGCCAGGAGATGTGCAAAATAACACAGTATAAAATATGTAGCTTACTAGGGAGACACACATTAAACAAGTATCATAATAAAGTAGGATACATCTAAGATATTCTTTTTTAATTCCTGAGAGCAGAGTTTAAATAATGGTATCACCTTCTGATTTTGGTTTTTTATATATTTCCCTCTTAAGAACTGAAACAGCATCCTCTCTTCAGTGAAGTGGACTGGGAAAATCTGCAGCATCAGACTATGCCTTTCGTGCCCCAACCAGACGACGAAACAGATACATCCTATTTTGAAGCCAGGAATAATGCTCAGCATCTGACCATATCTGGCTTTAGTCTGTAGCATGCATGTCATTTTTATCTAACTTGTAATATAGAATTATGTTTTACAATAATATGCTACTTAATACTAGATTGGTCTAAATGGGATAAGAGTCATTATTTTACCTAGACTAAACAGCTTTTAATTACTAAGTACAGAGTTAAAATAAATAAGAAATATAACCAGTAATTAATCTTTACCCTAGAACTGTATATAAACCATAATAGCTTTTTTCATCTTATTTATTCACAGCACTTTATGAAGAACAGCATATCAATAAACCAAAACAACACTACCACTCTAAATAGAGGGAATGAGCCATAAGCTTATCTGTATCTGCTGAATTTAATTCTATTCACTTTGGTGTTAATATCAAACAAAAAAAGCACCGTTCTGTTTAAATTTATTTGCACATGGTTATATGCAAAGCTGTTCTTGGGGCTGTCATATGAGACATGCATGACTATGAAAATCATGTGAGCCAGACATGATGATGGAAGTCCCCATATTCAGGAGCAGATGTAACACAGGCATATGAGTGCAATGTGAAGACTAAGGCCAACCAGGACCATAATCCTCCGCAGTATGTCTGCAGGGTGTGGACTAGTCAAAAGAACTGAGGTTCTAGCTCACCTTACTACAGATGGAGTCTCACTGCCTTGAATGCTCTTGGTGCTTCCCTCTACAATTCCTGCTTGTTTAAGTGGGTAGTGGAAAGATTGGGTATGATACTCTAAGTGATTTTAATAGCTTATTCACTTTTAATAGAAAAACTTATACTTTACATCATATCGTTTCAAACATCGTGAGAGACAAATAGTAATAATTACTTTTGCTTACTAAATGTAACTGTAACTAGTGATTTCAGTGTCGTTCTTTTCAAAGAATATGTACTAAGACTCAGCTCACAAGTCTTATCTTAAACTAGTTGAGACTTTCAATATTTCCCTAGAAGAGCAAAATTAAGGTTCCCATGTGTCATAGGTAAGGTTTTTGCTAATCCCCTTTTGCATACTGGCTTTAGTGCTTTCCTTCCCAGTCACAGCCCAGGTAGAATGGAGTTTGAAAGATGCATAGGCAGTCCGTGCTTACTGTGCTTATTTTAAGTAAAGACTACTTAATATTCCAGTCACCATTTTTACTAAAAATATTCTAAATATATTTACAACTTCATTTAATATGACTCATTTTCAAGTGACAGCATAATTCTACAGTCTGTTTACTCTACCATCCTCATAGTGTTTTCAAGTACTAGAAAGAAAAAAAGCTTTGGAATCAAAAATGGCTAAACGACTACTGCCAAGCTGAAATGATGTGGACAGGTTGAAGGTGAGCACTAAGATGCTGGCGGCTGGAGTAGCAACGCTTAGTGTGCAAAGGGCCCTGTGTTCAATCCCATGGACACACAAATAGTCATTACCTTGTAGAATTAGAGTAAGCAGAGCCATAGTAACAAACAAACCTGGGGTTCAAAGTCCTGGCCCTTGATATGAGAGCACTGGACCCCAGCTTTGGGGACTGTTAAAAATTAGTCTGCAGAAGCAAGCCCCTAGTGGGTTCTTAAATCACTGGACAACTGGTTATAGTGAAATTAAATTCTGCTGTGGATTATTGTGGGGTCCTGGCCCGCCTGGGGCTACATGAATATAGCACTGAAATAGTTAGAAAAGTATGTAAATGGGTGGCTGAATAAGCAGGGAAACAGCGTGCTATATTTAAGTATACAGAAGAGAAGCATGAAGACACTATGTATATTTTTTGTAAAATGCTTTTTTCTACTTTGTTTTCAAAGAGTGAATCATAAACAGTTTGCACATTTATATTTCATTTTCTTTTATTTGTACAGAATGTAATTAAAAAAATAATTATTTCTTATTTCAAGATTATTTAACTTATGTTCCAGAAGTGTTGTTTCTTTTATTGTGTGACTGAGAGTGGCCCCCATAGGCTCATGTTTGAAGACTTGGTCCCTGGTTGGTGGAACTGTTTGGGAAGGATTAGGTGTGTCACCAGAGGTGAGCATTGAAGTTTCAAAAGACTCAAGACACTCCCAGCACACTCTTAGTTTTTCAAGACAGGGTTTCCTTGTGTAGCCCTGGTTGTCCTATGGACCAGATTGGCCTCAAACTCAGAGATCAGCCTACCTTGGCATCTGGAGCACTGCAAATAATAGTGTGTACCATCCCTGCCTGTTTTTTTTTTTTTTTTTTTTTTTAATGTGCATTGGTGTTTTGCCTGGATGTGTATATTTGTAGCAATGTCAGAACTCCTGGAGCTGGAGTTACAATGTTGAGCTGCCTTGTGGATGCTGGGATTGAACCCAGGTCCTCTGGAGGAACATCCAGTGAGTGCCCTTAACCACTGAGCCATCTCAACAGCCCCAAATTATTCTTTTAATAAGTTGCCTTGGTCGTGTTGTCTTAATCACAGCAATAGAAAAGTAACTAATATAGGTTATCTACATATTCATATGACTAAATGGTATATACATGAATGAGTAAGTAAAACATTCTGAAGGTAAAACAAAAACTAGGGCTAGCAAGTGATTCAGCAGGTAAAGGTGCCCGCCACCAACCCCAACCACCTGAGTTCAGTCTCCAGGAGCCACACAGTGGGAGGAGAGGACTACAAGTTGTTTTTTGGCCTCTATACATGTGCTGTGACATGGGCATACCCCAAAACACTGAAACCTAAAACGTTACTGCATAGGACTTATTTCTTGTCTTAAGAGTTTCTTTGCTGTGAAGAAACACCATGACCAAAACGCAAGTTGTGGAGCAAAGTGTTTATTTGGCTTACACTTCCATATCACTGTTCATCTTCAAAGGAAGACGGCAGGAACTCACACAGGGCAGGAACCCGGAGGCAGGAGCAGATGGAGAGGCCATGGAAGGGTGCTGCTTACTGCCTTGTTTCTCCTGGCTTGCTCAGCCTGCTTTCTTATATGAAGCCAGGACCACCAGCCCAGGAATGGCACCACCCACAATGGCAGCACTCTCCCCATTTAGTTACTAATTAAGAAAATGTCTTACAGCCAGATTTTATGGAAGCACTTCCTCAAGTGAGGTTCCCTCCTTTGAGATAACTCTAGCTTGTCAACTTGAGATCAAACTAGCCAACACAGCTCTTGAATAGAAAATTAATTTGCTATTACAGACATGGCATATGCTTCTCATCATCTAATAGTCTGCCACCAAATAAAGCACTGTTGTGTAATGGTATTTATTGGGAATAAATAATTTATCATCTAAATTTACACCTGCCAAAAAACTTTTATGTTAAAGAAAAACCAAAACAACAAGATAAACAATCTTGGTTGTTCCCTACAGAAATCAACTCATCTGAAGAAATAAGAATGTCAACCCCAACTTGCATCTTTCCCATAAACACTGTTTGGGCTAAAGGAGATTTGAAATAGCAAACACTAGGAAGTCATCTCTGTCCTTCTGTATATGGGTAGGTATAAATTGTCCTTCACTGGAGACAACTCTAGCATGAACCAAGAGACAGTACCTTATTCTGTACCTTTACATTCTCAGCTTCACATCTGTTGAAACTCAAAATGACTTTTTTTTTTTGTTCTTTGTAGGCTGAGGCAAGAGGATTGCTTCAAGTCTGAAGCCAGTCTAAGCTACATAGTAAAACCCTGTCTCTTTTTTTTAACTGTATTACTAATATCTTTAATCAGATGACAAATGAGTTAAATTGCATTCATTTCTGCATTTTTTATCAAGTTATATATAATAATATGCCTTTATTTAGTCTCATGAACTTTTTTATCTTTTTATGGTACTGGAAATTGAACCTCAGGAGGTCACCTGCTTGGCATTTGGCAGAGTTGTATCTCCTGCCTGCCACTTAAGATTACACTATATGAACTACTGTTTGCTCTCACTTTAGCTTTGTACACAATCAATGCAGTTAACAAGTCATAAAAACCATTTCATTTCTCATTAACCTTTTATTTTTAACTTAGTTTTACAATAAACAGAAAAGCTGATCATTAAAAAAATACCATAGCTGTCAGTTTTTAAAATGAGGTTCATCTTTTAAAGCCTTACCACGATAGCGTGTAATTTCATCCTTTATATACAAGAAGTGTGTGCAAAGTGCTTTCAAATTATAGAAAGTAATTCTGATACACAAGAGACAAGTGGTTGCCCTTAGGAGTTAGCTACACTTGACCACTTGCAATGAATCACAACTGGGTACATCTCTGATTTGCAGTTTATTTATACAAGAAAACAAGCCATCACTTTACCATACCAACTTCTTTTGTAATTTAAAACAAAAAACTCCACCAGTCTAAAGTTCTCTATAATAATTCAGTTATTTGCTTTTTTTTTTCTTCCTTTGAAAAAGTAGAAGATAGATTTCAGGGTTTTTTAATCAAAAGCAAAAGCCAGTAGATCATTTTTGAGAGATCAACCAAGTTGTGATATACAATTTTAAAATAAAGTTACAGTTTTAAAAAATTTGTTTATGCCAGGCAGTGGTGGCAAACGCCCTTAATCGTAGCACTTGGGAGGCAGAGGCAGGTAGATTTCTGAGTTTGAGGCCAGCCTGGTCTACAGAGTGAGTTCCAGGACAGCCAGAACTACACAGAGAAACCCTGTCTCAAAAAAACAAAACAAAAAAAAAAGTATAATGTCTAGGACAAGCAAATTATGTTCTCATATTTTTTTCAAAGAGTAACCCTACATTCTGGAGATGGATGCTTTCCTTCTTACCAAAAACATTCAGACCTAATGCTAATGCCCCCAACATCCTACATATCAAGAACAAATTACAATGTTTTACTGTCTGAAGCTGGCCATGGTGGTACATGCCTGTGGTCCCAGAAACTGAAAAGTAGAGACAGGAAAATTGGGTGTTCAAGGTCATCTTTAGCTACATAGAGAACTAGAGGGTAGCATGAGCTACCAAGCCTCTGTCTCAAAAGGAAAAGCAGAAAAGGATCTGCTATAAAGTTTTTAAATTAAATATTCAAAGCATAATAAAGTATATTACTGAGCACAAGTTTGGGAAAGTATGCAAGGAAGATTATTTTTCAAATACAGTCTTGCAGGATCTAAATTAATCTTCCTTTTGTTCTAATGGCTAGAAGTTTCCATTATTTAGGCATTCCTTAATTATGTGGACATAGAGACCTGTAGACTGAAAATACTGTACTTCTGATACCTTGTGAAGTATACCCCAAAGGAAAACTGAGGCACTAAGAGGTTAAGAATCCAGGCTGTCATTTACCCCTTGCAGGAAAAAAGGATTTTCATGCGTTTGTTAGCTTAGTAAAAAAGGTATAAATTAAGTTTTCATTTTATTGCAAAGCACCCTATGAAGCAGACAGTAGATATCCTCAATTAAAGAAAAATGGTTACAAAGGACTAAGTGTATATGGTTGAATTAAAATATGATAAACCATCTCTAAAGTTGGAATACACTTTCACACCTACATTAGGCCTATTCTTCATCATTTCCATCATCAAGTTAAGTCTGTTCAGTGAATCATTTGTAAATAGTAAGCACAATCCACGGACGATGATTCTCTGAGTTCCCCTGAGCAAACCAGGGAAATCAAGCCACTAAATAAAGCCCAGTCTTACGTGCAGACCACAAAGAATGGAGAGGATTCTTCCATCAGTTTTCTGCTACATAGCTGACAGTTCAGGGACTGATACAAAATTGATTTAACCTCATTTAAAAGCCACTCTTGTTTTTGCATTCTTTCTTGTGTTTAATTTAGAAAAGTAAAAAGTATAAATTTTATCTCATAATTGTAGCTATGCCTTAGAAATGCAGCTCATAATTCTTATGGGAGAAAATCAGGTGATAGTTACTAAACAATAATTAATAACTTCAAGTCCTTCAAGCTCAAAAAGAGTAAGTCTATGGATGCTACTTAAAACCTAGTTGAGATTGATTTTTCAAGTATCAGCAATATTAGTCTTTAAAATGTTACCATTTTGTAGTGCAAAGAATATTTATATAAACCAAACTACTGGACAAAAAAGAAATGTAATCATCAGACTGAGATTTTCTTGTGAACTCCACTTCATTTCCAATCCATCTCTTTCAGGCCCAGCAGTCTTCTTGAATAAAAGGCCATTTCTTCAATTTAGTTTTCTTTAAAAAGAAAGTAAAAACAAATTTCCTATAAGTATAAATGTAACCTGAATATGAAGCATATTCATACCAAAGAATTTTATGGACAATAACACAGCATTCATTTTCAAAATAAAACTATAAAACTACAAATAAAGACTATAAGGTTACTTCATGTGACTTAACTTGGTAACAAAGATGTAATTGCAGGTAGTCAAATTATCAAATGTATTTGTTCATTTACTGCTGGTGTAGGGCTAAGCCTGGGGCTTTTTACATGCTAAGTAAAGCTATAATGCCCTCAAAGCATTTTCTGATAAATTCAATTTATATCTTTCCTTTTACCTTCTAATTCTCATACTTTTCTAACTGGCTGATATATAGTTAATACTTAGGGGACTTAATTTTATGAAAATGAAAATATGAAAAAGTTTAAAAGCCCAGACATTTTCATGTACTGGATCAGTGATTCAGAGATTAAATAAAGCAGACTCCTAGCTCAATTCAGTGATTGCAGGGGGGGGGGGCATATACCTCAAAACATGGATATATAATGTGACAGTTTTATGAAGGTGGTCTTGCTAGTTCAGAGCACAACAGTCAATATATGATTTGTAAAAGACTACACTGCTGAAAAGAATGTATAGCAGATTCAGGATGCCAAGACACACGGAATTCTCACTGCAGATCTATTCCTCACCCTAGACACACTCCTATGCAGCTCACTGGCAAAATCATTTTTTTATATATTAGTTGTGTGTTAAAGGGGAGTGGGAGGGCTGGAGAGATGGCTTAGGTTAAGAGCACCAACTGCTCTTCCAGAGGTCCTGAGTTCAATTCCCAGCAACCACATGGTGGTTCACAACCATCTGTAATTGGATCTAATGCTCTCTTTTCTGGTGTGTCTGAAGGCCACTATAGTGTACTCACACATAAAATAAAAAAATTTTAAAAAGTGTGCCACCACCATAAGCTCCTATCAGAACCTTGAAGTGCTTTTAAAAATGGGGGGAGTCAGGAAGAGTAGGCATGTGCACATGATTTCATGTGTCTACGGAAGCTGGAAGAGGCATCAGATAAGTTTGGGAGAGTTGTGACACACCAACATGGGTACTGGGAATCAATCTATGGGTCCTCTAGTATAATGGTATGTGCTTTTAATAGCTGAACCATCTCTCCAAGGTGTAATATCTTAAACACTCATTCCTTAATTTCTGCAGAACAACTTTTCTATATATTTTCTTGGCATTTTAAATATTCAGGTTTTAAGCAACAGAGGTTCTCTGCATCAGGAACAAAATTCCCATGGAAGAAAATTGAAATGCCTAACAAAGACATGTGGATGATTCTTTAAAAACTGCTTGCAAAGGTGTAGCAGAAATGTTAGCTGTGAGTACAGGATACCCAAACAGTTCCCCATACTTATCAAGGACCACATGATGTAGACTGCTACACAGGTCCTTTGCAAAGCAGCAAACAATTTAGTCCCTGGACTCCCAGTCTTCCAAAGTGCAAATGAATATCAATCAAGAGCTTCAAAACTTCAGGGTGTTCTTCAAGTTTTTAATGGAGTCTGTTCAATAATATTTTTATTTTTCTAGCAGAGGCTAAGCAAGATCCCTAGGAACTGGGTTAAACAAGAAATCAATAGATGTTGCCCTATACATCACATGCAAGAAGTAACTGTGTGAGCAATCTTTACCTCTGAATTTTTACTCTCTACCAAAACAAGCAAAACAGCAAATCACAATACAAGACCTAGACACCTTTCTTTCACATACTCTTTTCCAAACTATAGTCACTATTTAACTATGAGATTAAAAATTACCAGATTAAGCCCCTGGTAAACCATAGGCCAGGCCTGTCAGAAAAAACATTCGGCTGCCCCACACACATACCCTCTCTCTGTTTCCCCAGACCATTATTTTAAAGGGGGTCATGGCATTAGGAGGATTAAGGACCATTATTTTAAAGGGGGTCAGTGAAGCTGGCTGGCCCCTGATCAGCCTCCTTACCACTGATATTGCAAGCATGTACCGCCATGCCCAGCTCTGTTCTGTAGGTACTGAAAATTGAACTGAGCTATCTCTATAGCCCTAACTGCTGTCTTTCTACCAAAGAAACATGAAAAGAAGTTTGGGGGAGCTAGAAGGTACATCTCAGTGGTAGACTGTTTGCCTACTATGAGGCCCTGGGTCTCAGCACCTAATATACCCCAAATAAAATTAAAAATGAAAAACAAAAAGTGGGGTTGAGCAGGGTATGGTGGTCCATGCCTTTAATCTCAACACTGAGGAAGCACAGGCAGGTGAATCTCTGTGAGTTCAAGGCTAGTCTATAAAGTGCATTACAAGACAGCCAGGGCTGTTACATGGAGAAACCCTATCTCAAAAAAAAAAAAAAAAGGTGGGGGGAAAAGGTAGAACTCACATCAAATGCATGAGTACTGCAGAAGTGATGTGTCTGTATCTTCAAAGAGCACACAAATGAAGAGAGTATAAAGGTACAGGTATTACCAAGACACTGACTACTGCTTCTGAAATTCTATTAAAGCTATTTCTAAATAAACAGCCGTTAAAAGCATGATATTTCCATTAGTCATAAAACTTAAAAAGCATATAGTCATTGTCATGTTACATAACTTATAGGTGTACAAATCCATCACATATTTGAGTGAAAAGTTGCTTATCTTTTACAAGTACCTAGAAATGTGCAGATGTCTTTTTCAAGGTAGCTTTGGGGTCAGGATCAGCAGATATTCACAATGACAATGCAACTATAAAATGAACCTATCTCTTTAATTACCACTGCAAATTATGTCTACTACAAGTCAAAAGACTGCATGTACTATCTCAAGAAAACTACAGTATTACCTTCTCCTTCTTTGATAATACAAATGCACCAACCACTGAGCAACAAATGGCCATATAATAGCAAACGCTAATGCACCAGGGGACATCTCAAAGGGCCACCAAGATGGTCTCTGAAAAAAATCAAATAAGCTTGTCATTTTTCTCTTAAATACCATATGGAGAAACTTGAAGACATTCTTAATACATAATTCAAAAAATAAAACTAATAACAAACCTCTACTCTGACAGATCATTCTATGCTCAGTAAGCAGACGTCTAAGACTTAAGTAAACACATCCAATTTTTTATTGTAGGAAATAAGTTTATTACAAAATAAAGTAAAACACTCTCAAAGAAAAAAAAAATGAGCAAAAGCCAAAAGGACCACATTCTAAATATATTTTTAGCTTCAATGCTCTAAAGGGTAGATTTCATATTTAATGACTTAAGTATCTCATAAAATATAAATGTCTTATAATTTATTTAAAACTCTTACCTGTGAGGAGGGTTGATTAGTTGTCTGCAATGATAATTTCGCCTTGAAATACAAACAAAAGGTAAAAGATTTGACAGAATGAAAAAAAAGTGTAATGTTGGGGTTTTTTTGTTTGTGTCTATTTTGAGAAAGGGTCTCTAACCGGCTGGTCCTACAACTCCCAGTATTACCCAATGTGAACTTCTAATCTTCCCTGCCTTCCTGTGCTGTTCACACACACACACACACACACACACACACACACACACACACACACGCACACTTTCTGCAGTATTGGTAATCAAACACCAGGGTTTCATGCATGCTAGGCAAGCAAGCACTCTACCAACTAAGCTACAGCCGTAGTCCGGTATAACATTTTTCTAGTTCCATTTTTTTTTTAATAAGAAAAAAATTGTTTTGTTGTTGTCTCATTTTGTGCTAAATTTTGATTACACTAAAACCTATACTGATCACAGTGGTGGGGGTGGGGAATGGGTGTACAACAGGGTAGCTCATGTCTGTAATCTCAGTATTAGGGAGGTGGAGGCAGGAAGGATCAGAAGCTCACAAGCAGTTACACTGGGAGTCGTAGGGCCAGTGTGGTCCCCAAACCTGTGAGGTACGCAATTAACTTATACTGTTTATATACTTTAAATTATATGAAATTTAAAAAAATAAAACCTCAAATCGATGTTCAAGACATAGTTCAACTGGTAAACTTCTTACTTAAAAATGTTCAAAGCACTTGTATTTAATCCCCTGAACCACATAAACCACATAAAAATAGTATAAGAAAAGTTCAACAACCTAGAATGTCTGTTTTTCTTGGGCTTTTGTAAGTGAATAGGTATGTCTTTTCTTTTTTATTTTTGTGGTCTAGAATTTGGGCCCAGGGCCTAGAACATGCTAGCAAAACACTATAAACCAAGCTACACCCTCAGTCTCTACTGTACTTTTTGTTATGCAGAGTTCAGTTTTCCCTTTTATTGAAAAGAGATTCTTTTCTAACACAATATCTTAATTACAATTTTCCCTCCCTCCACTCCTCCCAGCCCCTTTCCACCTCCCCTCCCTTCAGATCTACTCCCTTTCTGTTTCATTAGAAGAGAACAGGCTTCTAAGGGATAATAAGAAAATATAAGACAAAACAATTATAAGAGAGTTGCACAAGACAAAGAGAAGAAAAAGAGAAGGCAGAAGAATCCGAGTCCCACTCTGTAATTTTGCACTCTCAGGAATCTCAAGGGTTAATTTAACATCCTTGGATCTTACAGAGACAAAGTAGTAAAGATTAAAGATTATCACTCTACATTATCTCTGGTCTCTGGTTTTAAACTTTTTTATACTAAAACTAACTTACCCTAAATAATTGACAATTAATATCTTCCCTCTAGCTAGCACAATACAAATAGAAACCATTTACACAAAAAGGACATTTTTTGGTTTTTTTTGAGACAGAGTCTCTCTACACAGCCCTGACTGTCCAGGAACTGTCTATGAAAACCAGGCTGCCTCCCGTGCGCTGGGCCAGAATTAAAGGTATGTGCCACTATGCATGGCTAAGAATGACTCTTTAATGATAACTATCATATATTAGTAAAGATTTCATCATTAGTTCTTTAAACTGCAGTGTTTAGTGAAAATTTTTCTTCTAATAGCAAGCATCCAATCCGTAACTTAAATGTGCTGACTTTTTATTCCATTCAGTGCTGCAGATTGAACCCAGGGCCTGTTGAAAGCTAAGCCATCTAACTGTGTTCTCTAGCCCTCAGTCATGCTCAGCTTCCCACTCTATCGTTTTCTATTCATGGAAACAGCACTCGTCTTTTAGGCCAATATGTTCAAACCAGCTGATCTGATTGTTAACAATTTTTTTTTAATTTGTGTCAACTTGTGAAAATGTATATTTATGTAAATCTGAATGTAAAGATGTATTTACAAAAATCTCACAGAGTCAGATTTTACAAATGCTTCATAGAATCAAACCAGAAAATAACAGTAAGCTACACTCAGCGGCTTACCTGCGAAGCGCTTAGTGTTTCCAGTTTATGAAGTCTCTGAAGGACATTCTGCATGTCTTCCTGCAATCTAATGAGCACAAGAGCGATCTGCTCGTTGAGGCTGCCTCTGGCCCCTCGGTCTGAGCCCCAGCGTTCTCCATCACCGCCACTTCCGACTTGCCGACCCTTGGTTCCTTCACTCAAATGTGGCATTCTATGTCCTACTTTAAGAAAGTAAAGTAAGTTAGGTTTCTTTTTCAAATAGAAATAGTCTATTATTCACTTTCCTTGCTAATCCTTGTTATGTAAATAAATGTACAAAGTAAAAGAAAAGCAATAAAGTAGTACATAAAATAAACCACTGGCATTAAAGAAATCACTATATAAACTTCTATTCTCTATTAGGGGAATATTGTACATAATTTACTAATATATGACCATGTTTATACAATTCATAAGGAAGATACATGCTCAGAGTACATCTTAAAAAAAAAAAAAAAAAACTCTTTATCGCTGGAGAGATGGCTCAGCAGTTAAGAACACTTGCTACTCTTGCAGAGGACCTGGGTTTAGTTCCCAGCACCTGCATGGTAGCGTAAAACCATTTGTAATTCCAGTTCCAGAGAATCTGACACTGTCTTCTGAACTCTGTGGGAACCAGGCATGCACATGGTGCACTATACATACAGGCAAAATATTCACACATACCAAATAAATCCTTTTGTTTTCAAATGTAAATGCTCATTACTGCAATTAAAACAGATTTAAACTAAAAACGCCTTAACTGTTGTTTTAAAGTATTAAAAGTATTTAAATAACAAAATTTTTCTTCTTGGCTTCAATATATTGTAAGCGCACAAAGGGGTTTGTTTTCTAATTATAAACTGCATACTCCTTATACGTATTAAAATATCTACTAAGATTGTTCTATATTACCGCTTATCTTTTCATATGCACGGATTTAAAATTTGGCTTTTTCCCTCATGATTGTGTACTATTTAAATCATTTATCTCCATCATTGACTCTTACTCCAAAAACACCCAATATAAACAATGAAGTAACTGACCTAACCATTCTGCACAACTGACTAAAGAGTATAAATTTTTGCTAATACAAAACCAGGTACAGTGAGTGGCACATGCTTGTGATCCTAGCACTTGGGAGATAGATGCAGGATGAGAAGTTCAAGGTCATCCTGGGCTGCATAAAGAGGTCAAGGCTAGCCTAGGATACATGAGACAATGGGGGGTGTGGGGAGGGGGGAATAACAATTATTTTAAAACTGGGTATGGTAGTACACTCCTTTAATCCCAATGCTTGGGAGTCAAAGGCAGGCAGATCTCTGAGTTCAAGGCCAGTTTAGTCTATGTAGAGGTCAAGGATAGCAGTGCTGAAGAGCTAGCTCAGCATTTAAAAGTCCTGCTTCCTCTTTCAGAGGTCCTAATATCACTTCCCAGCAACATCTTCTGGCATGTGCGTGTAGATGCGGATAGAGCACTCATACACATAAAATAAATCTTAAAAAAAAGAGAAAAAAACAAAAAACCCTTAAAATTATTTTAAGTGTGTGTGTGTGTGTGTGTGTGTGTGTAACTATGGATGTGATATGTGTGTGCCACTGCACATGTGAAAATTCTAGAACAACCATCAGAAATCATTTCTTCCCTCCACTGTGGGTACCAGGGACTGAACCATCAGGTGTATGTAGCAAGCAATTTTACCATCTCTCAGCTTCAAAACCAAATTTTTGCTAATACAAATAAATGTTGCAATGAATGTCTTTCTGCACTAATCCATCTCTAAATTTTTGTTGACTCCTATGTTAGTTACTTTTCTGGCTGATGAACAAAGTACCTAATCAAAGCAACTTAAGAAAGGAAAGTTTCAGCAAAGCAGTAATGGCGTGAGCCTTTAATCCCAGCATTTGGGAGGCAGAGGCAGGCAGATCTCTGTGAGTTTGAGGACAGCCTGGTCTACAGAGTTGAGTTCCAGGACAGCCAAGAAAGGCCCTGTCTGAAAAAAAAAATTAAAGTCTATTCACCTGAGAGTAAAAGTTCGATTTAAAAAAAAAGAAAAAAAAGAAAAAGAAAAAAGAAAGTGAGTGATTGGCACTGATAGGAGTCACATGGCTCTAGCTAGGGAACTGTGAAGAGACTGCTGGCAGGCAGGTCCTCTGCTGAGAGAAATTGTAGGCTGCTCTGAGCCAAGAGAGCCAAATAAATAAGCCTCCGTTGTGGAGCAGTTACTGATTTAAGTATAAAGTTAAAATATAGGGATTATTTGCTTATAGGAAAGATTTATAAACAGATTTGTCCAAATCACATGGGGATTATCACCCGCTGTTTGGAACTTAGATAGGGAAACTTGTCACTGGCTCTAGAGTAGAGAGCACAGTGTACAAGTGGAAGCTGCTCTGGAGTACAGAGCCAAACAGATAGATGGTATAAATAGAAAACTGTTCTAGGCAAAGGGCCAAATGGAAAGATAGTGTAAATCAGATGTATTCAGAGTTATATTGCCTCACAGGAGACTCGAGTTCTGACTAACGTGGGCCCCACGGGAATTCTGGGTTCTTTTCCTACTTGGCAAAATAGGGAAGGCCTAAAGAATAGGCACATACAGTATTTTAGTTATTAAGTTGATTTTATTTTCAAGATGGGTGTAATTGTCAGTTTTGTGGTTATATTTTTCCTCTGGGGAAGAGGTCAAGATAAAGGTTTTTCTGGTCACTGGCTCAAGGAAATTCTGTTTTGGGAAAAACCTTTTGTCTGTGTGTTTTCAGAAGAGATGATTAAGATATTTCTACCTCCCAGGATTATACAGATTAGACATGACAGAGACAGGCCACCAGACTACTAGATTCCAGAATTCAAACAAAAAATTATCTTGATACTAAAATTTGTTTTAAGAATTGTATATTGCAGAATACACAGCCTTGGTGTATCTACTAATCAAGCAAGCTGAGCAGACCTGCTCGAACCTCTGATGTCCTGGAGTCTCAGCTGGATGCAGTAAAGACACAGACATCAGAGGCTTATCATTTACCACCCCCCACCCCTCTTCTAATATTTCAACACCCGTAACCAGCTTGAAGAAGTTAATGAAGAGTCGGCGCCCCTATTCCCTGGGCTTGGGGACTGAGGTGGTTAATATTGGGCTGTCTTTCTAGGGAAAAGTAGTAGTTTTGTAGGAACAGGGAGGAATAGCTAGGATTTATTGCATAACCATAACCTATTGGTAGAAATATGTATAATTGTTATTAAGCTGAAGTTATAATTTCTTAAATGGTACAAAATTTACTTTGATTTCAAATTTAAGGTTTTCATTGGTATGAGTTTCTTATTGATATAAAGGTGAGATTAATATTGTTACTCTCATAGACATTGTGCCTATATAACACATTTAGGAATACAAGGCTTAGACCCAGTCCTTTTTTTAACTGATTTGAGATGGTTAGCGTGTGAGTTAAGGACCTATAGCAAATTCATGGCTCTGAGTTTATTGTTAGGGTGTTTTCTATATTTTAATTAGAACTAGCTGAGAGGAGTTAAAGAACAACAGTCCAGATTGCCTTACATGGATAGTTGGCTTTCAAAATGTCAGAAGTCCACATAATTGACGTTACAAACATGTCTGTATTAAGGTTCATTTTGATTAGAGACCTGTCTGCTCCTGACAGCTTTCCTGTCTTGGATTCTAAGAAGAAATTGAGCATCTTTGGAGTTACTCCAGTTGTGGTGAGACAGCCACTAGGTAAGAATGGCCTCTTTTCATCTATAGACAAATTACTGTCCAGAAAAGGACACACTTTCAGAATAGTCGACTGATTATATCTGCCAAGACAGAGTGATCAGCCCTTAAAAATTCTGCATTACTAGGTCTGTCAGATGATCCTGGGCCAGAAGGCTGAAGACCAGATGCTTCAAGGTTTTGAAGTAAGGGGCTGTCCAGGTAATCAGCGGTCTCTATAAATTGGCTAAGTTTTAGAAGCTATGCTTTGTGTTTCCCATAATTTCAGTTAATTCAGTCATTCTAGATTTCTGATGGGGTTGAAGACTTACAGTCTGATAGCCAACCCAGGCTATTTACTTTGAGAGAACAGATCTGAGAGGATGGTTTTCAGCTGACATTCATTCTAAAGCCAAGAAAAAGGCCAGGTTCAGAACTAAGTCTTTTAGTTAGGAGAGATGCCAGAGGTTCTGTTTAGTCAACAAAATGATGGACTGTGTATTAGGTCTACCTTGTACCTTACTGATACAAATTGGTATAGTTATGCTTTAATTGTATTTTGAGAGAAAGGTGTTTTTTTTTTATTTTAACAGGAAGGGTGATATGTAAGAGGAGCTAAGGTGGGAGGAGTAAGGAGAGGAAGAGGAAAAGGAAGAGGAGAAGCTAGGAGAGAGACAGAGAGGGGGGAGAGAGAGAGAGAGAGAGAGAGAGAGAGAGAGAGAGAGAGGGAGGGAGGGAGGAGATGGAGGCAGATGTTCACGTGTCTGTAGCAGTTAAAGGTAGTTGGTATATCTAGGTGGGTATTGGGTTACACTTCTGATTGTATGAGTATCTTGTTACTGATCATTACCAAATATATAAGCCTTTGATTAAAAAAAGAAGAAGAAGGAAAGAAGGGAAAGAGAAAGGAAGGAAGGGAAGGAGGGAGGGAGGGAGGGAGGGAGGTTGGTTTGTTTGTTTTATCTGGGCCTGCAGTCAAGTGGAAGTCCACCATGGCAGGACTGGCATAGCCGCAGGAGCATGGGGCACAATTAATCTGAAGTTAGGAAGCAGAGTACGATCGATGAATACCAGTGCTCTTCTCAGTTCCTCTTTTTTACTGAAAGTTCTTCTAGATAAATTAACCTACTAGACATGCCTCATAAGCCTGGCTTGACTCCTAGGTGACTCTAAATCCTATCAGGTAGACAACCAATTATTAACCATCAACCACCTTTAGTACCGATTTACAGATTGTAATAGAATACTATTGAAGGAAAAGATTTCAAATTTGTCAAGGTTCTTAGTATTGCCAAATTATTTTTCAGAAGGCTAATGAAAGGTTTGTGTTGTTCCTCTTGTCCTTTATGTGTTCTTTCTTCCTCTCTCTCCCTCACTTGCTCTCTCTCTCCCCCTCTCCCTCCCCCACCCGTGTGTGTGTGTGTGTGTGTGTGTGTGTGTGTGTGTGTGCTTTCCTGGGGCTTGAGTCCTCACATTCAAGAGACAAGCACTCTTATCACTGAACTACACATCCCCAGCAGAACTAACAGTTTTTATTACTGTATACTCTTGCAGAATTAGAGTGTTACAGATCTTTCCTCAAAATAGAAGCTAAGGGTATTTCCTTCTTGCCTTTCCCCACACCCTCTTATTCAAAGGTATAAAAATCAAGTGTGAAAGCACACCCCAATCAATTTGAGCTCTGGACACAATTCTATTTATAATCCAAGTAAAGGGCTAGGCCTACGTAAAGTCAGTGAACTGAGTAATGGAAATCCCTGATTTCCTCTCTACTTCTATGCATTTGTGTACAGAAGTTTGCCCTGAATACACAGACTCTACATATAGTCCTTCAACATTGCAGCAGTACAAAAGAATACCCATACAGCCGTGTGGTTTTCACCTGGAGTATGGTATGTTATTGTAAGATTTGTCTGTCTGTCTGTCTGTCTCTGTGTCTCTGTCTCTGTGTGTGTGTGTGTGTGTGTGTGCGTGTGTGTGTGTGAGAGAGAGAGAGAGAGAGAGAGAGAGAGAGAGAGAGAGAGAGAATGTTTATGTTTGTGCAGATATCTACAGAGCCAGAAAAGAGTGCTTAATTTCCAGAACAGGAGTTACAAGCAGTTCTAAACCCTCTATACTGGTGTTGGGAACTGAACCCAGGTCATTTGAAAGAACAACAAATACTCTTCATCCCCATGCCATCTCTCAGCCCCTGAAGTACAGGATATTTTTAAACAGCCTTTGTGTTAGATGACTTTGCCCAAGAGCAGGCTGACACAGTGTTTTGAGTATACTGAAGGCAGGCTATATAAATATTTAGCTTATAATACAATTTATAAGGGATGTATTGGGCCATAACCCTGTTATCCATACTTTGTTCAAATGCTTATTTCTCAATCCTTCTTTTTCCCTTTCCTTTCTCCATCTATGGCGAGGATGGAACTCAGGCTATGACTGAGCTATACCTCTTGTTCTACACTACAATTCTATATATTTATGCTCTCTCTCTCTCTCTCTCTCTCTCTCTCTCTCTCTCTCTCTCTCTCTC
>NW_021604604.1:243537-283151 GCF_004785775.1 Grammomys surdaster
CTCTCTCTCTCTCTCTCTCTCTCTCTCTCTCTCTCTCTCTCTCTCTCACCTTTCAACAGTATCTTCATTTATCACCAGAAATAACTACAACAAATACATTTACTTTCTCATTCATATCTAGTCTACTCCCTGATCATGTCACTATTCTTTTTTAGTTCTTTCCACATTTATTTATTTAGTGTCAGATGTGTCAGAGGGAATCGTCATGTCAAGGCATGCATTAGAGGTCAGAGGTCAAATTAATGGAAGTTATATCCCCTTCGGTCCAGGGATCAAACCTAAGTCAAGTTAGGAGCAAGCACAGTTAGCTGCTGTCTTGCAGCCCACACTCTTGTCAGTGTGTCAGTGTTCAGTGTTCCTTCATGATTACTAGTTGATTTGTAAGGAAAGTTGGAAGATACAGACTGACTTTTACACAGGGAACAAAAGTAGCTGCACAGCTAAAGCAGCCAGTGATTGCTCAGAAGGAAAGACAAATCCTTACAAATACTCCACAATGGGCTGCCACGGTGGCTCAGCACGCAAGGACACTTGTTGCCTAAGCTCACAACCTGGCTTTGACTCATGGGAGCCACATGATGGAGAAGACTGACTCCTACAAGTTGTCCTCTGAGTTCCACATGCATGCCATTGCATGTAGAGCATACACACAGAGAGAGAGACACACACATTTTCTCTCTCACACACACACACATTCTCTCTCTCTCTCTCTCTCTCTCTCTCACACACACACACACACACACACACAAACGCACAATGTTCTTTTAAAAAAACACTGCACAAGGGCTGGAGAGATGGCTCAGTGGTTAAGAGCACTGACTGCTCTTCCAGAGGTCCTGAGTTCAAATCCCAGCAACCACATGGTGGCTCACAACCATCTTTAATGGGATCTGATGCCCTCTTCTGGTATATCTGAAGAGAGCAATGGTGAATACATAAAATAAATAAACCTTAAAAAAAAAAAAAAAAAAAACACTGCACAAAAGATTTACAAAATAATGCTGAGCACTGTCATAGTTGCCAGCCAGAGGCAGAAGGATCCCAAGTCCCAGGCCATGTCTGGGCCTGGACAATGAGACTGTCAGGAATCAATGAAGGAGGACTACACACCTCTTCCTCTCCTGACACTGGAGAAGTCTTCACTCTCTCCGCCTCTCTTCTCACGGTGCGGTGCTCCACTGCTACTTCTGCCATCCTCTCCTCCGTGCTTCACTTCGCCTTTTCCCTTGACTGCTACCATCTGCACTTTCCCAATGCTTCCATTTCCAGGAGATTGTTGAGCATCTTCACAAAAACCAGAACTTTCCAAGTGCTGAGTAGGATCACCACCTAAGTAATACTGAAAGTGTCCATTGTTTGACATAAAGCTGTCTAAAGGCTACAAATTCAAAATGACAGTTAGAAGGTAAAAGCATAAATGATAGACCAAAGTTTTCATGGTAATATAAATACTGCTTTCCTAAAAGAATCGTTTCATGTTCCTGCTGAAAATATTCCTTTGTTTAAAAAATTTATATACGGCTTCCCACAGACAGGAAATAATAAAGGTAGGAATTTCCTTTTCAAGGAAAGAGGATCCTTGCTTACCAGCTTAGTAAGGCATCAGAAGAGATTACTGCTCCATTGTCTGCTGAGATTCATGAGAAACAATATGCAGCACAGATTCCAGAGGTCAATCAAATTGGTACCTAACCCTTACTGGAGCTGAGTTGCGACTCAGGTCAGAAATGGCTTCAACTGAAAACAAATGAGTGGTGGTACATGCCTTTAAATAACAGCACTCAGAAACAGAAGGAGGCAGATCTCTGTTGAGTTAGAGGACAGCCTGGTCTACATGGTAAGCTCCAGACTAGCCAGAGCTAGTCAGCCACTGATGCAAAAGCAAAAAGAACCAATGAGTATAAGGTTTCATAGAGACCGGTGGCCAGCGATGTAGTAGGATGGAAGGTGGTTTGAAACTTCCAACAGAATCCTACTGGTCTTAAAAGCCCGAGCACAGACAGCAGGAGCAGGAGAGCTTTGTGGACTAGACAACTTGGTGACATACTACAATAAGTTCAAGAGAGGGAACTGGAGGAGGACAGAAAAAGAAAATTGTTCACATACAGGCAAGTGAAAACTGAAGGTGTCTCAGAGTTCTTGTTGTGGGCTAAAAACACCATGACCAAAAGCAGGTAAGGAAGAAAAGAGTTAACTTCACCATGCAACTTGTAAGTCATCACTGAGGAACTCAGAGTAAGAACATCAAGGAACCCATGAAGGAGTGCTGCTTACTGGCTTGCTCTTCATGGCTTGCTCGCCTGCTTTCTTCCACCATCCAGGAGCATAGGCTCAATGGTGGCTCTGTCCACAGTAATCCGGGCTCATGTACATCATTCTCAATCAAGACCCCACAAGGATATTTTGGTGGGAACATTTTCTCAACTGAGGGTCCCCTTCCAAAAGTTACTCTAGCTTCTTCCAAGCTGACATAAAAGTAGTGCCAGCATACTAGACAAAGAATAGAGTTCAGAAGAGAGAAAACACTAAGCTTACTTCTTTGACAGTTATCAGCCATATCATGGCTGAAACCAAAGAAGCAGTAACCAAGGCTGGACTCCTGAAGATTAAGTCCACGGGTCAACAGAAAAAGGTGACTGCCATGAAATGTATGCCGTAGTGCACAATGGAGGCGTGAGGGAGGCACAGACAGGTGCCATCACAGGTCAAACGCAACACCAGCTGTGAGTACATATGGAGTTCTGAGCCAGCCAGAGCTACATAGTACAACTTCATCTTGAAGAGGGGGGAAAAGGTACAAATCACCAACTTTCATGGGTTTGTTGTTTTGTTTTGGGAGTCTTACTATGTAGCCTTGGCTGGCCTGGGCCTTTCTATGTAAACCAGGCTGACTTCAAACTTGGGGATATGACTGCCTCTGCCTCCCAACTGCTGGAATTAAAGGTGTAGGCCACCACATACAACCACAGACTATTGTTTTAATTTGTTCTTCCAATACTGAATCTTTACTGAAATCTGAATATTATTTTTACTAAAAAATAGTTTCTGCTTTTAAAGGCTTCATTTTTACTTTTAGTTTTGTTTATGTGTGTGTGTGTAAACATCTTGTATGTGAATTTGGAGGTTTTTGCAAATAAGAGTAATGTCCTTGAAGGCCAGAAGAGGCTATCAGATCTCCTGCAGCTGGGTTCATAGGCAACTGTGAGCTGTCTTGACATGGATCCTAGGACTGGAACTTGGGTATTAACTGCTGAACCAGCTCCCCAGCCCTTGAATAAAAAGTTTTCATTGACTGGAGTATAGTCAGTATGAAGAATTTATGTCTGAAGATCATTCAATTTTCTTCACTAATCAATGTTTTAGCAGGAACAGTAGCATACAGAGTTTTATACAGAGAATCTCTTAGGTGGAAGCATCACCTGTTAATAAAAAGCTGATGGCCTATTAGCTGAGGCAGGAAATAGAAGGTGAGAGTTCCGGTAGAGACAGATTAGAACTCCGGAAGCTAGAGAGGTGAGAGACTTTGCCCAGACTCAGAAGAGATGGACAAATGAAACTGAGGAGAGGTAACTAGCCATGTGGCAGACACAGACTAGAATAATCAAACAGGTAAGTTATGAACTAGTCAGAGAAGGAGTCAAAGCTTACAGCCTAGGCATTTATTCATAAATAATTAAGTTTCAGAGTCGTTATTCTGAGAACAAAGAGGCCAGGTAGAAAAGCTCATGGCTACACAGCTTTATATCTACATGCCATAGCATATTTATAAAATACACATATGGTAAATTATAATGGAATTCTATATTATTTTATTATTCTACCATTCATATTAGCATTCTAATTCTAATGTAGTATTCTAATAAAATTATGTGGTCTGTTTTTTCTTTTGTGTGTATGTGTAAAAGCACATGTATCAGTGCAGGCATGTACTCCCATGTGTACACATGTGGAGGCCAGACAATATCTGGTAGCCCACTCTATCACTGCCACACTCCACATAATCCCCTTGATACAGGGTCTCTCACTGAACTAGAGCTGACAGCAGAAACTCCCAGGGGCCATCCTCTCTCTACTCCCCATAGTACTAAAGTGGGGCAGGAACACAGAGCCACTATTGGCTTTTTTTTTTCCTTTGAGACAAAGTTTTACAATATAGCCCTGGCTAGACTAAGCTCACAGCACTCTGCCTGCCTCTGCTTCCTGAGTTCTGGGATTAAAGCTGTACACCACTATGCTGGCCTCTAAACACAGCTTTTGAACAGATGCTGAGAACTCAAACTTAGGTCCTCACATACCTGTGTAGCAAGTGCTCTTACACACCGAGCTATCTCCCAGCCTTAGTATACATCATAATTTATACACACACACACACACACACACACACAACTATAAATGTTTAAACATTTACAGTTTTTTTAGTTGTGTGTGTGTGTGTGTGTATGTGTGTGTGTGTGTGTGTGTGTGAGAGAGAGAGAGAGACAGAGAGAGAGACAGAGACAGAGAGAAAGTGTGTGCATGTGTTATGTAAGTATTCCAATGTGTTCATGGCTGTTATTTTAGCAGTTAGTGTGAGAGAGACAGAGAGACAGAAAGTATGTGCATGTGTTATGTAGGTATTCCAATGTGTTCATGGCTGTTATTTTAGCAGTTAGAGTGAGAGAGACAGAGAGACAGAAAGTGTGTGCATGTGTCATGTAGGTATTCCAATGTGTTCATGGCTGTTATTTTAGCAGTTAGAGTGCCACAGCCCACATGTGGTGGTTAAAGGACACAAACCCTTGCTTTCCATTAAACAGGGTCTTTCGTCCTTCATGAGGACATAAGCAGTCTAGCTGGCCTGTGACCTTCCAGGGATTCCCCTGTCAGCACATCCCATCTCACTATTGGAATACGAAGATCACAAACACCCTCTAGCTTTGTGCAAGGTCTGAGGCTCTTGAGTCTGCAGTTTGCACAGCAAGTACTTTGCCCTGCAGCAGGCAGGTTTCCAAAGCAATGAAAGGCAAGCTCATTAGCTACTACCTCGAGTTATGCATTAGAGGGTTTTATGCCTTTGCTAGTTTTTGTTAGCACACAAAGTAACAAATTTTATTATGGCATTTCCATGCATGAATGCCATACTATATTCTGTGCACTGGAAATACCTCTCTAAAGATTTGTCAACAGGAAAATATCGTCTTTACCTCTTCTTGTCCAAATTGCTCCATAGAATCACAGTATACTTCACTATCTGAATCACTTGTCAAATGATGTATTCCCGAAGCATCTTCACTGGGATCTTCATTTGTATCTAAATACGAACAAGTAAATGTTCAGGCAGTGTAACTATACTCTAAGACAAGAAAAATACATTTTCATTCTATTTTTCACAATTCAGCAGTTCTATATTATACTCATTCTGGGAGAGAAATCTGTCTACCAGGATGGTCTCAAATCCACAAGGTTCCTACCTCAGCTTGTGAAGTGCTAAAGTTACAGGTATTCCACTACACCTGGTTCCAAGTCAGGATATTTTTTTTAAATAAGCTTCCAAAACTTTCTATCTACATAACTGAACAAATGTCAGCTAGACTCAGGCAGTTAAGGCAGGAGAATGATCAGCAGTTCTAGGCCACCATGTCTACCGAGCTTGGTCCTAATAAAATACACCATGCCTCAGAGACCAGAGGAACTGGCAGCCAAGCCTGCCAACCTGAATTCACTCCCCAGAACTCACATGGTGGAAACTCAAGGTGTCCTTCCTGACCTCCACAGACCCTCCAGTCTTACTGTGATACACACACCACACACTATGAACAAAATAAAAAAAGAAACAAAGTAAGAAAATGCCCTGACTCTAATTCACTGTGCTTCAAAGTAACTAACCCTTAAGCATTAACAAACCCTCGTAAGACATTACTAAACACATTCTTAAGTCCTAAATGATTCCTAAGCATTCTAGAACTATCAGAGTATTTTAACTGTCGGAAAAAGATTAGAGTAGGCACTTGAGGGCAATACCTTGGTGAACAGAGACAGCAGTGTTTGCAGTCCGCTGCAAGCTCTGTTCTCCAGGCTTCTCATCTTCACTGTTTCTGGTACTCCGGGAAGAATCGGTATGAATGTCACTGTGTATATCCTGAGCAAAGCTATCTTTATAGCCATTGGTAACAATGATTTCCAAATTCTTATCTGTTGATTTCTTCATCATTTTCTTATCTTGTATGGAAAAAAAAAAAAAAAAGAAGGAGATGTACAAAAGTATCTAGTAGCCCGCCATTAAAAGTTAGCCTTTAATCCCAGCACTCAAGGGGCAGAAGAAGGTGGACTCTGAGTTCAGGGCCAGCCTGGTCTACATAGAAAGAAAAAAATTTTTTTTTTCTATAATCTCTAGTCAATTCCCAAACTACCACAATCCTCTGAATGGCTTCCTATCTGGAGAGGAGAAATGTTCCTTGCAAGAGGAACTACTACATGCCAAAGCTCACTCAAACTTCGTATTAACTTTTCAAACTGCTCCCATTCCCCATGACTCTTCAAGAGTCCTTTAAAAACTCCTCCCCTTCCTCCTCTTTCTCCTCTCCCTCCTCCTCCTCCTCATCATCATCATCACCATCATCATCCTCATCATCACCATCATCTCGGGCTACAGAGATTGTCCGGAACCTATGTCAGACTCACAACTTCCCAGAGCTCCTGCTCCAGAGGATCCAATACCTTTTGCTGGCTCTGTAGGCAACAATATGCTTACAGACTCACACAAAGATAAAATAAATCTCAAAATGGGAAAAAGATTTAAAAGAATATTATCATGCTCTTTCCTTTGGCTTCTGTGGTTATTTTGTTTTGTTAAGACAGGACCTCAGTATACAGTACTTCTCATAGAGACTGCCTCCCAATCATTGAAATTAAAGGTGTCCGCCACCATGTGAAACCCATTTTGGTTTTTCTGAGAAATAGTTTCACTATGTAGCCTTAAATGGTCTACTATTCACTTTGGAATTCAGCAATCCTCCTGTCTCGGCCTCTTGCCTATAGGATTAAATCAACAAACCTGGCTTCAAACATAATCCTTTGAGCTAGAGATCAACAAGTAAATGTACTTGCTGTAAAGTCTGACGACCTGAGTTCAATCCCCAAGTCCCATATGATGGAAGAAGAGATCTGACCCCCAAAAGCTGTCGTCTGATGTTCATATGTGCACTATGGCATACAAGCACACAGACACCTATGCATGCATGTATGAGTACATGCATATAAACGTATACACAAACAAAAGGTAAACAAATTTGTTAAAATGCACACACACACACAAAAGAACTTGGTGGCAGACACCTTTCGTCCTAGCTCTTGGAAACAAAAGCAGGGCAATCTTCAATTTTGTGAATTTGAGGCCTGGTCTACATAGCAAGTTCCAGGACAGCCAGGACTACACAGAGATAACCTGTCTCTAAAAAACAAAAGTTAAACCTATTTTCATTTTATTTTTATGTATATGGATGTTCTGCCTACATGTATGTCTGTGAATCACATGCAAGCCTGGTGCTCTAGGAAGCCAAGAGAGAGCATTAGATGCCCCTGAAAATGGGAATTCAGAAGGCTGTGAGCCTCCATGTGGGTACTGGGCTATAAACACAGGTCCTCTGGAAAAGCAGCCAATGGTCCTAACAACTAAGCCATCTCTCCAGCCCCTAGAATAGTGTCCAAACGTTTTTACATTATCTCAGACAAAGTGCTCTAAAACCTAGAAATGAAGAAGACTACCAATAAACTAATCCAAAAAGAACAGAGTGTGAAAGCAAATCTAAGTTGGGCAGATTTAATATCTCTTTCTGTAATTAGAATTTCTTGTCCTTCTACTACTAGAGCATCAGAATGGGGTATCCTGTGATTCTAGTACTCCATCAGATTTATGCCCGAGGTGATCAAGTGACACAATGTAATCTCAACACTCTGGAGACAGAATCAGGAGGATTGTTAAATTTGGAATCAACCTGAGCTACATAGTGAGACTCAGTCTCAAAATATTTAGAAATGAGCACATAGCTCAGGGTAGAAAGTTTGTCTACTACATGCCAGGACTTGCATTCAATCCTCAGCAAGCAAAAATACGTTTATGCCTATATTCTATTTTCTAAATTCCATTTTATTTTTGATAGAATGTTAAAGAATTTTGATAGAATGCTAAAGTACATATAAATATATCCGTTCTAAAAATAACACCATAAACAATATATGTATGGGGCTAGGGATGCATAACATTATTCCTTGCATAACATTAATGAGCCAGGGCCTTAAATGTCAACAATGCATAAACTGAGCATGATAGCACTCACCTGTGATCCAGCAGGGAGACTGGAGGTAGGAGGATCAGAAAGTCAAGGTCATCCTCAGCTACAGAACATATCTAAGGCCAGCCTAGGATGACTGAGGCAGAGTTTCCAAAAATTAAAATTATAAATACTGGGATACAGAGATGGGTTAGCAGTTAAGAACATTGGTTGCTCTTTCACAGGGCCTGGGTTCTATTCCCTATATCCACATGGCATCTCACAACCATCTGTAATTCTAGTTCCAAATTCCGTTTTCTGGCCTCTTGAGGGAACTGCAGGCACATAGTACACAGAAACACATGCAGACAAAACACCCATATGCATAATGAAATAAAAGTAAATACCTCTTACTTAATTATAAAGTACGTCACTTTATGTCCACCCTCAGCTAACTCCTATTTGATTTATGGTAAAGGCTGGCTGCCCAGATATTCTATAGTGGAACATTTTGATCGACTGAAAATCTTGATAGTGGAAACAATACCCCAAATGGCTGCCACATGCATTAATCACATACAATTTAAAAAAAAATTGGCACAAATGTTCTCATGTCCTTTTATCTTATCAAGTACAGAATTATTAACTGTATTAATCAGGTACCCAACACCTACCATCACTGCCACTTTTTTCTGCTCCTTTTAACTCTTCTTGGGCCTCTTCTTCCTCAGACTCAGCCCCACTATCACTGCTCTCCGCTTTACCATTAACAGCTTTGGCATTTGAAGAGGTCAGAACATTACCAAGATCTAAAACATGAAATGAAAACACGGGTCAGAGTCTATCGTTCCAAGAGACCTAGGTTCAGTTTTTAGTACCTACATGGTGGCTTATAGCTGTCCATAACTCCAGTTCCACTTACATACACACAGGCAAGACACTCAAAATACATAAGATAAAAACCAGTACCTCCTGGGTGACTCTTACACATTACCAAGTACAGCTGCAGCATGAGGTACAATGTTGGCTAACTATGAACACATCTTCTTTGTGCTCTCAAAAATCACTTCCCAGAAGATTTCACCTCAGCAATGCTGGTCTCTTCTTTTTTTTTTTAAGATTTATTTATTTATTATATATGAATACGCTGTAGCTGTCTTCAGACACACCAGAAGAGGGCATCAGATCTCATTACAGATGGTTGTGAGCCACCATGTGGTTGCTGGGATTTGAACTCAGGACCTCTGTAAGTTCAGTCGGCGCTCTTAACCACTGAGCCATCTCTCCAGCCCACTGGTCTCTTCTTAATCACTGCTAATTTCTTAGCTCCAGCTAACCAGAATCAGTTGTCCCAGTAGTCCCTTCTATTTTTCACTCTAAAGCCAGAGCCACATGGCCAAAGCTGCCAAGTTCTGCTGCTTGCTGGGGCTGGAACATGGCCCCCTTGTTCTATTACATCATCACCAGCTCTCTGTTTTCCAACTCCTTCACAGCCTAAGCTTGGCTGTCCTGGAACTTGTACTGTCGACTGACTTTGAACTCAGAGATCTGCTTACCTGTCTCCTAAGCACTGGGATTCAAGGTGTGGTCCACCAAGCCTGGATTTAAGTTTTTCTTCACCTAGAACTTGCTCTGTCTCAGGCTGGCCTTGAACTCAGAGATCTGCTTGTCATTGCCTCCTGGGATTAAAGGCTTGTACTACCTACCGTGCTTGGACCTAAATTTAGCTGGGTGGGATCTTGCCCCAAGGTCACTAATCCCTTAATTCAAATTAATATCCTTGAACACATGATTCAGCTCCATTTCATTTCCTGGTGCTACTTTAATACTGGAACCATATATTTTATATTTTCCCTTCTCAGCTTGCTATTCTTGTTTAAAATGTTCTTCATGAGACTTAAAGAAAAATGTCCATGATGGGTGTTTCTGAGACTTCCTTTGTCAGTGCAATTGATCTGAGTCTCTTCACCTTAGCCTCAGGCACTCTTCAGTCAAGGGCAAAAAGTATCCACATTCTTCACCAAAATACCACAAAACCAGTCTCTAGGCTACATATTGAAACTCTCCACTGAACCCTCTTGTGCCAAGTCTGCACAATTCAAATCACTCTCAGTATCAAGGTCTTCCATATTCCTACTAGGATAGCCCATTAAGCCCTATTTAAAGCATTCCACTGCTTTTCAAATCCAAAGTCCCAAAATCCACATTCTTCCAAGAAAAAGCATGGTCAGGCTTATCACAGCAATACTGGTCCCTGGTATCAACTTCTGTCTTAGGGTTGTACTGCTATGAACAGACACCATGACCAAGGCAAGTCTTATAAAGGACAACATTTAATTGGGGCTGGCTTACAGGTTCAGAGGTTCAGTCCATTATCATCAAGGTAGGAGTATGGCAACATCTAGGCAGGCATGGTGCAGGAGGAGCTGAGAGTTCTACATCTTCATCTAAAGGCTGCTAGTAGAAGACTGACTTCCAGGAAGCTAGGATGAGGGACTTAAGCCCACGCCCACAGTGACACACCTACTCCAACAAGGCGACACCTCCTAATAGTGCCACTTTCTAGGCCAAGCATATACAAACCATCAGAACACATAATGGTATTCTCTTACTATATACATTTATGACTATACAAATTCCTCCAATAACCAGTTTACAGCAAAAACAATAACACTGTTCTTAACTATCCTTTTTAAAGCCAAGGGAGAATTAATTTTAAAATTGACATCAATTGAAAAAGTTGGAAATAAATGAATGACCTTCATACATTTACATGACAAACAGTTTGCTAGCCTGTGTAAACATCAATATACTATTTTAGCCTTATCAAGAGTCCTAAATAGTATAGATGGACTCCATTTTAATTGCTTGTTTGTTGTTGATAAAGCTTCACATTACAGCCTTGGATGGTTTAGAACTCACGATGAAGATCAGATGGGCTCAAACCTACAGTAGTCCTCCTGCCTCTGCTTCCAAAGTGCTAGAATGACTGGCACACAGCCCACCCAGCTAATTTCTTTCTATTAATCAGAGACTGCTACAGGAATCTGTACCATCATCCTTGCACAGGAGCTGTGCTAATCACAGTGTTGTTCAGTTTTGTACTGTGCTGCTGAATCAGGCACAAGACACTTTGTTTGTTTGTTTTATTTTCTTTTAACTTTAGGGTTTGGGGTATACAGACTAAAATCCACCTGCCTAGGCCTCTGAAGTGCTGGGATTAAAGGCATGTGCCATCACCACCAGCAATGAAAACTTTTTTTAAAGCATCAATTTCATCACTTAAAGAAGCAAACTGTGGCCGGGAGTGGTGGTGCATGCCTTTGATCCCAACACTCAGGAGGCAGAGGCAGATAGATGTAGGTGAGTTCAAGGCCAGCCTGGCCCACAAAGTGAGTCCAGATCAGCCAAGGCTATTACACAGAGAAACCCTGTCTCGAAAAAGAAAAAAAAAAAAACGCAATTGTATTGGCCAAAGTTTACCCTAAGAGGAGACACAAATTGTAATGTGCTTATCCATCAACTGAAATCTAATTAGAATACAAATCTAAAATCAGTAGTTCTAGAGTGATCTAAAATTGTCCATATCCATAAAGGATATTACCAATGCTGTTGGGATCTGGACCACATTTTGAGAAACCACAGTGAATAATACTATCTGCATAGTCTTTTTAGCATACTAATGTATACTAAAGAAGGTAGAGAAAGCTAGGTATGGTACCTGTAATACCAGTACTCAGGAAGCTGCAGCAAGGAGATCCTGAGTTTAGGTCAGCATAATCTACACACTAAATGCTGTTAAAATCAAATAAAACAAAACAATAATACCTCCCCACCCCCACCCCCAAAAAAAAAGAGGGAAAAAGATGTGCTCGTCTGCCATAAAGTTTTTGGCTCTTTCAATACAAAAATGAACTTTGGGCATTTAAGGTGTCTCAGTGGGTTGAGATGTCCTCCATCAACCTGATTTGAGTACAATTCAGCTCTCAGGACCCACAGTGATGGATCTAAGAAAGCCAGATCCTGGAAACTATCCTCTGATCTCCACAATCACACGGGTGTGTACACTCAAACAAAATTTAACATAAAAGCTATTCAAGCCAGGCAGTGGTGACGCACGCCTTTTAATCCCAGCACTTGGGAGACAGAGGCAGGCAGATTTCTGAGTTCGAGGCCAGCCTGATCTACAGAGTGAGTTCCAGGACAGCCAGGCCTACACAGAGAAACCCTGTCTCGAAAAACCTAAAGAAAAAAAAAGGGGTGGAGGGGGAAGCTATTCAAAAGAAAAAAAAAAAAAAGTCCAATTATACGAAATTCCAAAATATCCATACACCTTAAACAGTGAGACCTGTGTCTTTGTTTTTTTTCTTGGTTTTTTTGGTTTTGTTTTGTTTTGTTTTTTGAGACAGGGTTTCTCTCAGTAGCTGTCAGTCCTGGAACTAACTTTGTAAACCAAACTAGCCTAGAATTCACAAAGATCCGCCTGCCTCTGCCTCTGGAGTGCTGAGATTACAGGCTTGACACACCATCACCACCCAACAAGGCCTCCATTCTTATTTAAATCTACCTAACTAACCAAACAAAAGACTAAAACTTCAAGCCTATTTTCTATTATAGAATCATGACATCTCCATAGTTTGTTTTGTAGTTCTAAGAATCAGACTATGGGGCTTATCCATGATAGGCCTTTAATCCCAGTAATTAGGAAGGAGAGGCAGGAGGATCTCTGAATGGGGAAAAAAATTTCAAGTACTAGGAGGTGGCGGAAAGAAGATAACTGTTCCAGGTCAGCCTCCTCTACATAGTATGCTTTGGGCCAACCAGGACTATATATACCAAGACTGTGTCATAAATAAATGAACATGTAAGTAAGTACAGAGCAGGTGGCATGGAGGCACACTCCTGGAACCCCACAACCTGAGAGGTGGAAACAGACTGACCAGGGTTCAAGGCTATCCTCATCTATATAATAAGTTCAAAGCCAGGGTTATGACAAGAAACTGTTTCTAAATAAATAAACATTTTACAAATAAGCTAAAACATAATTAATCCATGGTATAAATAACATATTTCACAAGACAAAATCATTTATGAAAACACACTGGACAGCGAGATGGCTCAGTAGGTAAAGGCACTTGCTGCCACACCCGAGGGCCTGAGTCTGACCCCTAGGACTCACTAGAAAGAAACACACAGC
The DNA here is from genome assembly GCF_004785775.1 of Grammomys surdaster. Classification (NCBI taxonomy): domain Eukaryota; kingdom Metazoa; phylum Chordata; class Mammalia; order Rodentia; family Muridae; genus Grammomys; species Grammomys surdaster. The sequence continues at coordinate 256,984 of NW_021604604.1, forward strand.
CGAATCCCAGTTTGCCTTCTGACCTCTGCCCTCAGCATAGCAGCATTCGTTCACTTAATAGATAAGTTTTTCTAATTTAATTAAGAACACAAAAAACTATGAGTTACATATTTTTGTAATATAAAAAGTAAACCACTTGGCAAATTTTAATAAGGTTAAAACATACAGTTTAATATTTTAGAATCTCAATACATTTACTTTGGATAACAATTTCTAGATGATAAATTTATGTTTTATGTATGTGTGAGAATTACTTTTCCATAAACTTTATTATTTATTTTTCTATTAGTATTTTTAGCTATTAAATTTTATTTTATGTTGGGGTATTTTGCCTGCACATATGTCTGTGCACCACTTGCATGCCTGGTACCCTCAGAGACCAAAAGATAGCACAAGATTCTGTAGAACTAGAGTTAAAGACAGTTGCGAGCCACCATGTCAGTGCTAGGAAGTGAACCCAGAACCTCTGGAAGAGCAGCCAGTGCTCTTAACCACTCAGCCAGCCATCTCTTCAATCCCGTTACTCATCTTTACTTTTATGTTTCAGGGTATGTGAGTATGATGGGATTCCATGGGGGGTTGGCCACAAAGCCAAGATGGCATCTAGTGATATCTTAGAGCCAGAGTAATAAGCAGGTGTAAGCAGCCTGACACAGCTGCTGGGAATCATACTTGATCCTCTGCAAAATAGTAAGTGCTCTTAACCACGGAGCCATCACTCCAGCCCCACTGCCCTGCAAATGTTAAACACAAGTTTTACATGGATTTCATCATTCCTACCTTCTAAGTACTTGGAGATTTTCTCCAATCGGACTGGCATGTGAAAGTAAAAGAGAAGATTAGACATACAGGTGTTAGTGTATGCATAATATATCAGCTGCTGAGTTAAGAAAAAAAGTTAAACAGCACTTTGTGGGATTAAACACGCCTGTAATCGAGGATACAGGGCAGGGAGGCAGGAAATTAGTGAGTTAGAGGTCAGCCTGGCCCCACCTTTTTCATAAGATGGTGTGTCTTAAAAAGAAACAAAGATCATACAACCTGAGGTCAAGTCAGAACTTGGGCTGCTCTTTTTGTCTTCTACAATCTCATAAAATGGACCTATAACATGCAGCAACTCTTCCACTTTCTCAGTCATGGGCATAGTTTCAATAATCTGTAAGTAAGACAGAGGGATGCTGTAAAATCATCAACTATTAAATTGATCTGCAGTGGTATAAAATGTACTTTTTCTAGGTTTGTCAATAATTTTCAGATTTGAAATCGTTAGCACACCGGGCGGTGGGGGTGCACGCCTTTAATCCCAGCACTTGAGAGGCAGAGGCAGGCGGATTTCTGAGTTCAAGGCCAGCCTGGTCTACAGAGTGAGTTCCAGGACAGCCAGGGCTACACAGAGAAACCCTGTCTCGATAAAACAAAACAAAACAAAAAAAAAAAAAAAGAAAAGAAACAGAAAAGACCACACAGGTAAATGACTATGTAAATAAGTAAAGTAGCTGGAGCAAAGGTGAAGTCATTAGCACACATCCCAAAGGGAATAATATAATAATATAAATATATAAATATATAAATATATATATATATATATAATTTATACTTATATATACACACATGTACATATACAGATATATGTAAAATGTATACAGACTACATTTTGTTTTCAAGCAAATTGAAGATATATTTACTAAAGATCTAAAAGTCTTGGGGCTACAGAGATGGCGTACCTGTTAGAGAGAACTTGGCATTCTTAAAGGGAACCCAGGCTCAGTCCCCAGCACCCACATGGTGGCTTACAAGCATCTGTAGCTCCACCTCTACCCTCTGAGGGCTCCTACATGCATGTGCTCCACTCCACATACACTCAGGCACACATGCATACACATAAAGAAAAAAATTTTTTTTATTTTAAAAGTATTCTCATTCAAAAAGTATTTTACACAGGCTTCACGTGAAACTCTATGTAAGAATCTTTAAGTTGTACATTAAAACCTGGGGTGTGGCATGGCACTAGAACGAAGTATCCCCTCAGATCCACTGCTTGATACTAAGGAAGCTTCTAAGAGAACATAAAGCAGTAACTGATAAACACTTTGACACCTTCAAGACCATAGGACAATTTAGAATCCTCTATTTGTTTGGGTTTAGGTTTGGGGTTTGTTGTTGTTTTTGTTTGGGGTGAGGGGGTAAGTACACAGACCTCACTTTGTTGCCCTGACTGTCCTGGAACTCCCTATGTAGGCCAGGCTGGTCTTGAACTCCTACATAAAAGTCCAGGGTGCTAGAATTACAAGTGCAAGTAATTGTAATTACTTGCTCTCTTTCTCACATTAAACTGTGGCTAAACCATTACTTTATAAAACTGAACAGAAAAAAAATAAATAAAGACTACTGTCAGTTCAACTTTATACTGAATTATATAAAGGTATCCTGAAAATTATACATTATTTGAGGTTAAGAAAGGTCAGCAGGGCCGGGCAGTGGTGGCGCATGCCTTTTAATCCCAGCACTTGAGAGGCAGAGGCAGGCGGATTTCTGAGTTCGAGGCCAGCCTGGTCTATAGAGTGAGTTCCAGGACAGCCAGGGCTACACAGAGAAACCCTGTCTGGAAAAAACAACAAAAAAAAAAAACCAAAAAAAAAAAAAAAAAGGTCAGCAGGCTGGCTCAGTGTGTAAATCTTTAAGTTGATTTACTTAAAGCCAGGCAGACAACCAGAGGTCAACATCAGCACCCATACAATAGAAGGAGAAAACCAATCCCTACAGGTTGTCTTCTGAGTGTCTCACATGCACTATGACACACATACACACAAATAACTAAGTATAACTTTTTAAACAATTATCAAACTGCAATGCCTTTGATTTTCTCTGCTTCTGAAAGGCACCTTTGTGTTTATGCTACTGATAGTGCTAACAGCAGAAGAATTAAACTCTGCCCTCTGTGCTAAAGTCCACTAAATCAAAGTTGTGAAATGTAACAAAGGGCACAACGAAGAGTAGCATAAGCAAGACAAAAAAAATTTTAAAATCTACATTTTCCAAATAGAAATTGTTGAAAACCCTCTGGGGCTGGGGAGACTAATTCCCTTATTACAGATTTCCTTTATGCTCAAAAGGAATTTCTTTAAGATAATCAGACATTGCTGGGCATGTAGTTGAGCTAACAGAGTGTTTTCCCAGCATGCATGAAGCCATGGGGCTCTGTCTCCAATACCACATAAAACAGGGCTGTATGGTGCCCGTCCATAAGGTCATCTTCTGTCATTTGTCAACATTTAGGCTGCTTAAGCTATTTATGACCTTGTCATAAATAAATAAATAAATAAATAAATAAATAAATAAATAAATCATAGGTGCTGGACAGACAGCTTAATAGTACAGTAGCTGACTTGACTGGCATGGTTTTAATCCCAACTACTACCACATACAAAAAAAGTAAATTCAAGCTCCTTTGAGTATTTTTTATTCTCTGCTATAAATTATTTCCCCTACCTTTTTCATTTCTTCAACATATGCAATCATGGCTTCTTCTTTAGTCATATCACCCAGCGAACTCCAAGCATCCCTAGAAATTAAAATTCAAAAGTAATAACAAGAGATACTTGATTTTTGACCTAGGTATCATAGCTCATGCCTGAAGTCATTAAAGAATGCAGTTAAGCTAAGTGCAGAAAGTGAGTGCAAGTAGAGAAAATCCTATGGAGTGAACTAAACACATCTCAGAAAGACAAACTTCCTCTCATTTACAGAGGTTAAGCTTGAACAGAAGCTCATGTGTGTACCAACGCCATCCAAGCTAAGTGAAATGAGGGGCTAATGAAAGGGAGCAAGGGGAGCAGAGCAGAGCACGGGAGGAAGGTACTCAGAGAACACTCCATACAGGCATGTACATGGCTGCATGGAACCTTTTATAATCATTTTTGAAAATATAAAAAAAAAATAGAATTTTAGGGCTAGCACCATGGCTCAGCAGTTAAGAGCATTGACTGCTGTTCCAGAGGTCCTAACTTCAATTCCCAGCAACCACATGGTGCCTCACAACCATCTGTAATAGGATATGATGCTCTTTTCTGGTGTGTCTAAAGACAGCTACAGTGTACTACTCATATATGTAAAATAAATGAATAGTCAAAAAATTAAAATTTTAATACATTAAGCATTAACCCATCAGCATATTTATGGAGCACAGAAGACTATAAACCATTCATAAACCTTTCCTAAGCACCCTCTCAAAGGTTTTAAGGAGTTTTAAAAATTTATTAGTATGTGTGTATACCTACAGGAATTTATGTGCACCACTTGTGTGCAGGAACTCACAGAAGCCAGAAGAGGTTGTTGGATTCCTGGAACAGGAGTTACAGGCAGTTGCCAGACAACATATGGGTACTGGGAACTAAACTTAGGTCCTGTGAAAAGGTAAGTACACTTAACCACTGAGCCATATCTCCAGCCCGAAAGATCTTTGTGTGTGTGTGTGTGTGTGTGTGTGTATGTGTGTGTGTGTGTGTGTATGTATATGTGAGCCTGAGTGTGTATGTGTATCATTTACATGCAATTGCCCTCACCGGCCAGAAGAGGGCATTAGATCTGGAACTGGAGTCTCAGGCGGTTGTAAGACATCTAAGTGTGGGTGCTAGGAACCAAACCCAAGACCTCTGCAAGAACTCTCCAGCCTCAAAAAAAAAAAGGTTTTATGTCATTATAAAGAATAGTAAAGCTAGGCAGTGGTGGCACATGCCTTTAATCCCAGCACTTGGGAAGCAGAGGCAGGCGGATTTCTGAGTTCGAAGCCAGCCTGGTCTACAGAGTGAGTTCCAGGACAGCCAGGGCTACAAAGAGAAACCCTGTCTCCAAAAAAAAAAAAAAAGAAAAGAAAAAGAAAAAAGAAAGAAAGAAAAAAAAAGAAAAAAGAAAAAATAATAATTAATAACAGTAATGAATAGTTTGGAAAATTTTAAGAACTCTGAAAGCCACATTGTAAACAAATAAACATTTTGGTTAAAATTCCATTAATTTAAATATGCAACAAATTTGTATACTAGAACTAAGGATGGACCAGGACTGAGGATGTAGTTCAGGTGGTAAACGTACGTGTCTAGCATGCACAAGGCCCTGGGTTCAGTCCTAAGCATGGAATAAATTAGCAATCGTAGTTCATGCTTGTAATCTTGCCTGTAACCCCAGATCTGGGAAGGCAGAGAGGGAGAGCAGAAGTTCAAGGCCATCCTCAGCTACATGTGAGTTTTAGGATGAGACTGTCTCAACAAAACACAAATCCTGTCTTAAAACATTTTTCTTGGAAGCAGTTAACTCTGCCAAAGGTCAAATCTAGGGAAAGAAATGATTTCCTCATCTGTGAATCTAATGGTTTGTTTGAAAACATGATGCACTAATAATCATACTCTACTGATAAAGTATAATCTAAAATTAACCTTTATTCAGATATTTGTAAATCTGCAGTAGTCTTTACAGATATCAAGCTCTTCACAAGTATTAGTTGATTCAGAAAACAGAAGAGCCATCTAGATATCTCATGGCTCTTTTAGCTACAACATTAACCACCACCAATATTATTCTCAAGGGTCAGAAGTCACCTTAGACCAAAGTTAATATGGCAATCCCTGAGTCATACCTTGTTACACATTACCTTAAAGTCTCAAAGCAAACAATTCACTTGACAAACAAAGCCACTATTTTCTTTGGCAGCTCAAATAGATAAAAAAAGAGTTGGTTTTGGGTTTTTTTTTTCTTTTTTTTCTTTTTCCTCTTTTTTTTTTTTTTTTTTTTTTTTGTCCTTATACTCACTATGTAGCCAAAGTTGGCCTTGAATTCTTGATCCTTCTGCCTCTGCCTTGGACTGCTAGAATTACTGAGTTGTACTACCAACATCAAACTTGTTCATTTAACATGAGGGATTAATCTGGGAGTAGAGGAAGAAACCTCTATAAAAGAAAAGGAAAACTAAGTACAAACATTTTCTTAGTTTTTTATCTATAAAGTACCTACTCATGACATTTTCCTGTTTTCCTACCTTCCCCAAAATTTTTCTAATTATGTAAAAGTATATTAAGGACACTTTAAAAAATAAAATTGTGAAGTATACCTAGGATGCTTTATGCACAAAACACATAAATAACAGCTAGATAATTAACTCATTTAAATTAAAAGTCTTTCTTAGCTCTATAAATGAAATTACCATTTATATCTTCCAATAGGATCCCAGAATCCAGGCCTTGAAAGTTTACAGGGTCCTTCAGTTGCCTGTTTGTAGAAGCTATAGAACTTAAGCATCATTTCATTTGTTGGTTGGAATGATCCTATGAGAAACATACATTAAATACAGATCACTTGGGACTATGACTCATAACATAAAAAGCCCTGTATTAGCTTAGCCACACACACTTAGTGATTTTCTGGTTTGGTTTTATTCAGATACAGTATAACACTGTAGCTCAGGCATGCCTGACCTGCTATGCAACCCAAACTGGCATCAGATTCATAGCAATGTTCCTGCATCAGCTTCCTGAGTACTGAGTTAAAGCAGCAGCCACCACACCTGGGCTAAAGCTCCTTTCAAGAAGTTCTGGAAGTTCAAACTTTTAAGAACAGTATCAGTTCAATAAATAAACTAGCAACCATTTTAGAGATGTAACTGAAATAACCAGCAAAGTGTTACATTAAAAAAAATATATGTGAGCCGGGCAGTGGTGGCACACACATTTAATCCCAGCACATGGGAGGCAGAGGCAGGTGGATTTCTGAGTTCAAGGCCAGCCTGGTCTACCGAGTGAGTTCCAGGACAGCCAGGGCTACACAGAGAAACCCTATCTCCAAAACAAAACAAAACAAAACAAAAAATATATGTGTGTGTGTGTGTGTGTGTGTGTGTGTGTGTGTGTGTGTGTGTGTGAAGAACTATTTTCAAAGAAATTAATGGTGGTCAGGCAATGGTGCAAACCTTTAATCCCAGCAATCTGGAAGCAGAGGCACTTGGATCTGAGTTCAAGGCCAGCCTGGTCTACACAGTGAATTCCAGAATAGCCAAAGCTACGTAGAGAAACCTTGTCTCTAAAAACAAAACACCAAAAAATGAAAGAGAGAGAGGGAGAGGGAGAGGGAGAGAGAGAGAGAAAAAGAGAGAGAGAGGGAGAGAGGGAGGGAGGGAGAGAGAGAGAGAGAGAGAGAGAGAGAGAGAGAGAGAGAGAGAGGGAGAGAGAGAGAGAGAAATAAAGAAAGGTGTCCAAAACTAACTAGATCTCCCAAAGTCCTTTATCTGGTAAAAACTTGAAATCTGGCCAAAACATTTGTATTTAATAGCCAACATAACCATGTAGTTTTTTCACTTGGGCCACTGAGATTCCCACAGGAGCTTTACTTTCCATAATAAGCTATTATACATGTTAATATATTTTTTTATGTTTCCAATATCATATCTTTTTGGGTTTGTTTGTTTATTTGTTTGTTTGTTCTGATTTTTGAGACAGAGTTAATCTTGGTAGCCCTGGCTGTCCTAGAACTCGATTTGTAGACCATAATAGCATCAAACTCAGAGATCCACCTGCCTTTGCCTCCCAAGCGCTGGGATTAAAGACATTCACAATCACCACCCAGCTAACATCTTTATATTTAAAACTCTCAAATTATATAAGCAAGTACTGTAAGTTACAATATTCAATAAAAGCCACAAATTTAAATATCCATATTTTAAATAATTATTATACTTATTAAAAGACTAATTGTTCATTACAGTTCTAAAAACTATATTGCAGAAAAAAATATAAATAAAGGCATAAGAAGTTTCATGACCTGCTATCAAATGAGGGAAAGAAGAAAGCGTCTTTAAAAGGCTCAGTAGTTAAGAGCACTGGCTGCTCTTGTACAGACCCTATGTTTGACTCCCAACACCCATGTGGCAACCCACAACCATCTATATCTCCATCTTCGGGGTATCTGATACCCTCTTCCAGCAGTCATGGGAAGAGACACATAATCAGACACAAACAAGCAGGCAGAACCCTCACACACATTTGAAAAAAAAAAAAACACCATATATAATTACACCAAAATAAGTGTGTGTGCATGTATAAATAATAGAATATACTAAGTGAGATTACCTCTCTGTAATCTCAGCACATAGGAAACAGAAGCAAGAGGATTACAGGTAGACTGCCAGCATGGGATGATCAGTAGGGTTACATAGTATGTTCCAGGCTAGCACATTAAGTGTAAGTGTGTGTGGTGGTTTAAATAGGAATGGCCCCACAGACCCATGTGTTTGAACACTTGGCCTATAGGTGTGGCATTATTAGGATGTATGACCTTGATGGAGTAGGTGTGGCGTTTTTGGAGGAAGCATGTCACTGTGGAGGCATGCTTTGAGGTATTATATGCTCAAGCTATGGCACTGTGGCACTCAGTGGCTTCTGTTACCTGTGGATCAAGATGTAGAACTCTCAGCTCCTTCTCTAGGACCATGTGTATCCCTGCATGCCACCATGATGAAAACTGACAAAATCTCTGAAACTGTGAGACAACCCCAAATAAATATTGTCCTTTATAAGAGTTGCCTTGGTCACAGTGTCTCTTCACAGTATAAAACCCTAAGACAGTGGGTATCTGCATGGGTATCCCCATGGGAGTGCAGTTGCCCGATGATATAAAATCCCATGAAGCTAGAGTCCCAGGAATTTGTGAGTGACCTGATGTGAGTGCTAGGAACTGAGCACAGGTCTGGAAGAGCAGCAACCTCTTAACTGCTGAGCCAGTTCTTCATCCCAGCACTGAATGCTTTTCAAAAGTGAAAATTCCTATAAAAGCAATACCTATATAGATAGCTTCAAGATAACTTATATATCAAGCATTGCATGCAGTAATCAAAAGCTAATAGTTTTTTTTTAACTAGAAATTACCACATAGTCAAATTGAAACCTAGTAGTTCAGGTTTGGCCAAGAGTGTATAATTAATTCAAGATCACCATAATAACTACCTATATAATATATCAACATTTAGGATTTTTTTTCTTAGATATAGTATTCTAACAAGATGGTTATTCTTTACACAGCAAAAAATAAAAATAGAAAAACCACAGTTAGAATGAGTTAATAGCACAAATTTAAATTTAAAAGTTCAAAAAAGTGGCGGGGGGGGGGGTGACAGCTCAGCACATCTAAGGCACTTGTAACCAAGACACCATGGAAAGAGACTGTTAACTCCTATAGGTTGTCCTCTAACCTCCACAAGCGATACACACATACACACAGTAAATATAATAAAATACTGTAACTAAACAACTTCATCCCCTATCTACAGTAAGCTAACAAAATCTACAGTTTATTGGCTTAGGTAAATGGTACATATTACACTATATATAAACAAAAACTGAAAATATATATTAAATATCCTAAGTGTAAGACAGCATTACTTCTGTCCTAAAGATGTTTCTATGACATATGCAACAGACATGTTTCAATTTACATGTCTAATAACTAAGAGTCTATCAATCCTTATATAATTAATTAACTTAGATTAGTTTGTAATTTTATTTTATTGAGCACCTGTGTATATCCATGTGCATGTCAGGACTGGTGGACACCAGAAGAGGGCATTGCATCCCCCAGAGCTGAAGTTATAGGTGGGACGGGTGGGCGCTGGGAAACAAACTTGGGTCCTCTAACAGAGGAACCATCTCCCTCGCCCCTCATTATTTTAGACTATAAATAAAAGTTAGGCAATAAATAACAAAAGCTTCAAGATCTCCTTGCAAAATAATTCAAAGCCAACCAAATACTGTAAAATAACTCTGGAACTGGGCTGGTGAGATGGCTCAGCGGTTAAGAGCACTACTGCTCTTCTAGAGGTCATGAGTTCAAACCCCACCAACCACATGGTGGCTCACAACCATCTGCAATGAGATCTGATGCCCTCATGTAGGTGTCTGGAGACAGCTACAGTGTACTCACATATAATAAATAAATAAATAAATAAATAGAAAGAAAACCAAAAATAAACCAAAGACAAATTTCATAAAAAAAAATAATAACTCTGGAACTATAGCACAATGGTAATAGCATTTGCTTAGGATGTTGAAGGCCCAAGGTTCAATCCCCAATACTGCCAATAAAAAAATACAAATAAGTAAGCAATTAAATAAAGTATTATAAGCCATGCATAGTAGAGCATATCTATAATCCTAGTACTTCAGACGCAGGAGCAAGAGATTCTCCCAAATTTGAGGCCATGTTTTTGTCTCAAAAAAACAAAAACCAACAAACAAAAAAAAAAACTACAAAAATATTTAACTTCATTGTACCAAATGTTGTCCAAATGTATCAGTTAGCTTTAGGGACAGCACATTATACGTTGTCTAACACAAGTGCCTTTTTGTCCTTTTTTTGGGGGGAGGAGGTTGTCTCTATTATTGATGGCTTCATGCCCGCTAAATACTTACTCTGGCATCCAGCTATGCCTGCCTCCTACCCTTTTTTCTTTGAAGATTAAACCCAAGGTCCCAGGAAACCTCTATCGCTGAGCTACAGTACATCACACCTCTTGCAAGGTACATTTAACAAGTTTATCTTAATTTCTCAATACTTTAAAAAAAAAAAAAAAGACTGAATCATGCTTTGTAGTCCAAACTGGATAGCCTGAAATTCATTACATATGGGTTTCTTAATATGTAGAATCTAAAATAATCAAGTAGAAAGAATAGAAAGAACAAGTCTAGCTTATCAATTTTCAAAGACCTATAAAATGCATGGCTTAAAAAAGTGAATATACTACTTACATAAAACTCTGAAATCATACTTTCCTATAAGTATTATTAATTGAACATTTAAAAATCTCAATATCTGAAGCTGGGGAGATGGATCAACGGTTAAGAACACTAGCCACTTTTCCCAAGGACCTGGGTTCAAATCCCAGTGCCCACATGGTAGTTCACAATTCTAACTGTAACTCCAGTTGCAAGGGATCTGACATCCTCACAACAGACATACATGGAGGCAGAATACCAAAGTAAATAAAATTTAAAACAATTTTTTAAATAAATGTCTCATTGAGTTCCTATATTATTTCTTTTTTTTTTTTTAAGACGGGTTCTCACAGCCGGGCGGTGGTGGCGCACGCCTTTAATCCCAGCACTTGGGAGGCAGAGGCAGGCAGATTTCTGAGTTCACAGAAATCACTCTTGATTTCTTGGTCTACAGAGTGAGTTCCAGGACAGCCAGGGCTACACAGAGAAACCCTGCCTCGAAAAACCAAAAAAAAAAAGACAGGTTCTCACTATATCCTGATCAGACTGGCCTTGAACTCACAGAGATCCAGCTGCCTTTGCCTCTGGAGTATGAGATTAAAGGCATGCATCACCACACTGGTCATATTATTCCTTCCTTCATTTACCTTATTTGGACTTACCCTTTAGTCTTCCCTGTGTTCTCCTCCAATACAAAGTGAAACATATAAAACATCATTGAGCCTAGAGCTTCTACGCAGTAGACAAGTGCTCCCTACAAAGTCATAACTCCAGCCCTCTTTATCCTCCAAAGAAGCTGGGATCACAGCCTGGCCACTGTTTTTGAAGGCGTGCAGGAACTAAATCAGGGCATTGTACATGGTAACACATGCCCTGCAAGCTTCCAAAACTGTGCCTGAAATGTTTTACTGAAATGAACTATGCTGACTATTCATTACTTAGCCAAGTGACGATAAATGAAAAGTGGGAAGGCATTAAATACCATAGTAATACAGTAATGTTATGTTTGATTTGGCCTACAAATCTAGCGCATACAGAAAAACGCTTCAGATAGTTTTAATCTAATTTATTATGAAAAGTAAATCACAATGCAAATGAATATAAAATTTCAAATTAAAAGTCTCCCTTCCCAAGCTTCTCTACTTAAAACATTGAAAGAAAAAAGTTAGTGATGGGAAAAATTCCTTAACACTGGTCAGACAAAATTACAATAAGTTTTACAAGTTGTTGCCAGGATACACACACACAAAAAAACAATGTTCGACACAGCATAGTCAAAATAATCATTTTACAAGTGAATATAGTTGTTCTTTCCTTTCACTTTATATCAAAAGTTTGTGAAGGTTTGGATTACACTTTTGAGTTAGGTAGCACCAGATATTCTGCCTCAGTTTTTGGTTTTGCTTATTAACTTACTCAAATTCAGTCAATAAGTGATAAGACTTGTTCTCAAGAATATAAACTACTTAAAACCTAGATAATACGTCGCCTTTGGCCTCAAAAATCAGCGGGTAATTAATTAACATTCAATATCATTCTTTCAATTACATTCCTTTTAACGACAGAATGGGAGGGGGCGCTAAACAACGCAGACTAGGACTACCTCGAATATTTGACCAAGAGCCACAGCACGCACCATTTTTCGGCAAACTTTGAATCACCTTCACAGCCGCCTCAAACCTGGTTTCATACACAGATCGTGTGTCCGCCATCTCCAGCTGCCAGCGCCGGCCCCGGTCCCAAGGTCTGTCCGCGGGAATCACACAGCAGCAGCAGCAGCACCAGCTTTCCCAAGAGCCTGCATGAAACTGAACACCGAGCGCAGCCGCGGATTAATGACGGGTGCATAGCTGGTCAATTCCCCTTTGCCCGCCCAATCAAGGCCACACCGACCAAGGTGGCCTGGTTCCTTCCTCCTTCGTGGGGCGTGTCTAAGAGTACATCCCAGCCAACAAAAAACAGCCAAGCAACTCACCGAGAGGAAGAGCATCTCTAGCAGCAGGCCTTCGAGGTTGCGCCGCCGGTAAGAGCGGACCCTTTCTCCCACCCGGAAGATGCTGGCCGACCAGCCACACCCCCCATTCCTGAGAAGTCCTGCAGTCGGTGGGCACCCTCCCCACAGCCCCGCCCCGGAGTCACCGGAGGACCCACTAGCCGCCGCCGCCACCGCGGTGCAGCAAACCCCACCCACCCGCTCCGCCGCGGTGACGTGAACGGGCGCGTTCTCAGAGGAGGGGAAAGAAGCTGCACGGCGCTTCGGCTCGGGTCGGTCTGCGGAGAACCCGGTGCTTGTTTATATTCGGGCTGAGGCTAGCGAGGCTGATGACGCGCTAGGATTCTATGCCAGGTCCCAAAGGTGCCCCCTGGATACCGCTCGTGTTTTAAAAATACACACACACACAAGAGTCGGTGGTCCTCAACGCCTCGGGGTTATACTGTGGAAGGGACTGAATCATAAAAAGTTGGCTTCAAAACTTCCTTTTTGAAACGTAATCTCTGTGACCTAGAAGTCACTTGGCCTCTCCTGTGGACTTACACCACGCTAGAGGAAAGGGAGATTAAGGGCAAGGATGGAAGGGCTTAGCCTTGGCCCCCAAGTCTGGGAAAGCGTTCACCGTCTGGTGCCAAGGGCAGCCGCGGAGCGAGCAAAGGTGAGCAGTGGCGGCCTGCTGCTCAACACCGCCACTACCCACTCTCCACGCCCAGGAGTCAGGCTCAGCCCACCTCCAGCCCCGCCGGAGGCTAGGGATGGAGAAGGTCGGTGCGGAACGTAATGCCCACGTCCTAGGCACTGAGAAAGCTCGCCGCAGGCTTGAGGTGCCGTGGCCGGGAAATCTCAAGGACGGCCCGTTGGGAGCGTCATTTTTGTCGCTTTACTCGTACAAATCTAGTTGTGAACTATAAGTCACTCTTCCCTCGGAGCCGCGGTGTCGGCATTTACCTTGATATAGCCAAATGACGGGCAAGGCCTGTCCGGTTTTGTCTCGACGCCTGCCCCTCACCTTGCCCCGCGGGCTTATGGGAACTGTAGTCCCCCCGGCGCTTCCGGACACCTTCCTCTGTAGGCTGGCGTCATTCTCTCCTGTTCCGGTTCGGTTTCGCCGGGTAGCCCACCCTCCCTATGTGTGGCGGAAGTTCCTTTCTTCCGGGTTACGTTTGGGGCGTCTCCGAAGTGCTTCTCTTTTTTTTTTTTTTTTTTTTGGCTTTTCGAGACAGGGTTTCTCTGTGTAGCCTTGCCTGTCCTGGAACTCACTCTGTAGACCTGGCCTCGAACTCAGAAATCCGCCTGCCTCTGCCTCCCAAGTGCTGGGATTAAAGGCGTGCGCCACCACTCACCGGCCTCGAAGTGCTCTTAAGCTTCGAGCAAAAAGCAGTCTCCGTAGCTCCTCTGACAGGCACGTACTCTGATAACATGTTCATCTGGTTGTTGCGGACAGTGTCGCCTGAAGAGTTCTTTGAGAGCTCATGCGGCCGGTACTCAAAAGTACCCTAGAAAAAATTCTGGACTCATTGATCGATTAATCAAAAAGACAAAACGTACTGGAGGAGCGCAGGCATCAAGAGAGAACCTCTCCCAAGTGCCTCACCACTTTCATATGTGTGGTGTTTTGGCAAACGTATGATCTATTTCAAAAGTACTGTAAGGTGTTTATAAATGAGGAAATGGTAGTTGACTTGCCAAAGGTCCTAAATTTAATGAGTTAGCAAGCGAAGTGTCAGTCAAATCATAAAACCTGCTATAAATGAGACTTGTCCTAATCATGTAAAAGAAAGACACAAGTTTTCTAACTTTCTCAACATGAGAACACTTTGTGTATTTACCTTTGCCTCGCCTGCGCTTTTCTTGAACTTGGGAGCTTCTGAGTCAGTCCTAGTATACTCAGGTATGCATATTCATGAAAAAGGTTTGGGTGTTTATTTTAATACTCGATTTTGACAACTGTTAATTAGACTTATGTAATACGCTACCCTACTGGTTCCGTCAATCTTTAGGTACTAATGACAACATGTTTTGTCAGTGATTGCACTGAATTTTATTGTGTGGTTTGTGTATTTCCAGTTATGGAATAGCATAAGGATAAAGGAAATTGAGGCTAGTGGAGTCAAAAAACTTTTAAAGTAGCTGCTTTTATCAAGAAGTGGAAGCAAGCTAAGTATAAACTGATAAATGGATTTTTAAAATGTGGTATGTATACATAGAAAACCGGTGAGCCTTAAGAAAAAGGAAATCTTGCCAGTGCTTATTTTTATTACATTTATTTGTGTGGATGGGGGCAGAGAGAGTACAAATGCTCAGGTCAGAGGACAGTTTACATAGTTCTCTATTTCCACCATGGGAGCTCTGGAGATTGAATTCCGGTGGTCTGTCGGGCTTGGCAGCAAATATTCTTAGCCACTAAGCACTTATGTGGTCACAGATCCTGTCATTCCTGACAGTATGATTGGAACTGTTAATCATGCTAAACAAAATGAGTCAAGCACGTGAAGACAAGTGTTGCATGATCTCATGTATGGAATATAAAAAATGTTTATCTCACCAAAAAAAAAGTTTATCTCAGAGGTTGAAAGTAGTTTATGGGAATACCACCCTAAATGGACAAAATCTGGTCCAGTCTCAGAAACTAAACAAGGTTGACATAATTTTATGTCAAAATGACATAGGCTAGAGTCAATTATCTGTGACGAGGGAACCCCAATTGAGAAAATCCTTCCATGATCAGACTCTTAGCAAGCCTGTAGAGCATTTTTTTTAATTAAGTGATTGATGTGGGAGGACCCGCCCATTGTGAGTGGTGCCATCCCTGAGCTGTTGATCCTGGATTCTGTAAGAACACAGGTTGTGTAAGCCAGTAAGCAGCACTCCTCCATGGCCTTTGCATCAGCTCTTGATCCAGGTTCTTGCCCTTTCAGTTCCTGTCCTGATTTTTTTTTTCCTTTTTTTTTTTTTTTAGGTTTTTCGAGACAGGGTTTCTCTGTGTAGCCCTGGTTGTCCTGGCACTCATTCTGTAGATCATACTGGCCTTGAACTCAGAAATCTGCCTGCCTCTGCCTCCCAAGTGCTGGGATTAAAGGCGTGTGCCACCACCACCCGGCTGCTTTCCTGACTTTCATTGATGATGAGCAGTGATGTGGAAAAGTAAGCCAAATAAACCCTTTCCTCCCCAAGTTGCTTTGGTCATGGTGTTCCATCACTGCAATAGTAACCCAAACTAGCACAGCTGCCTCTTACTTACTTGAGAGAAGTTGCAAGTAGGAGCAGGAAGTAGAAGAAAAGTGAGGGAATTTGACTCATGGTACTAAGTTAGAAGTAGATAAGAATAAGAAGAACTAGATAATCATATGTGGTATACTTCAAAAAGCTAGAAGAAAGTGAGGTGTTTAATGACAAATAATTCAAGAGGATAGAAAAATAGCTCTGGTTAAGAGCATTGACTGCTTTTCCAGAAGACCCAGGGTTCAATTCCCAGCATCTACATGGTGGCTTACAATGTCTGTAACTCCAGTTCCATGGGATCTGATGTTCTTCCTGCATCCTTAGGTACCAGGCACACATGTGGTGCATAGACATAGCCAAAATATGTACCCAAAACAATTATTAAAAATATTTAAATATCTTGTTTAAAATTGATGTGTTTAATCTGGTTTAAATATTATAGACTACATATGTATGTATATGTGTGTGTATGTGCATATATATATATATATATATATATATATATATATATTCATTCCAGACATAGACATGTACATTTTTCACATATTCCTAAGTTAATTTATTTTTGAAAATAATCAGTTGAGGGCAGGTGATATGGCTCAGTGAGTGAAAGTGCTTGCCACCAACTTAACAGCCTGAGTTCAATTCTCAGTACCCACATGTGGGAAGTCAAGAACTAATGCCCAAAACTTGTACTCTGGCTTACACATACACAAGAGAAACAGAGGCATGAAAGTCACACTGTTTGGTTTGGTTTTTGGTTTGGTTTGGTTTGGTTTTTTGAGACAGGGTTTCTCTGTGTAGCCCTGGCTGTCCTGGAACTCACTCTGTAGACCAGGCTGGCCTCAAACTCAGAAATCTGAGTGCTAGGATTAGAGTCACACTCTTAACTTGAGAGTTCAAACAAGCCTTCCAAAAATGATGAGATTCTTAGCTGAAACTAGAAAGAGAGATAACCCAGGCATGGTGTGGCATGACTTTAATCACAGCATTCAGGAAGACAGTCAAGTTTCTTTGAGTTCAAGGCCAGCCTAGTCTACATGGTGAATTCTAGTACAGCCATGTTGACAGATCCTGTCTTTAAAAAAGAAAAAAGAAATCTAGAGAAATGTCTCAGTAGTTCAGAGCACTGGTTGCTCTTGCAAAGGACTCAAGTTTGGTTCCTAGCACTCGAGTAGGGGTTAACAACCTCTAGTAACATCAGTTCTTTGGGATCCAATGCCCTCTTCTAACAGGTACCAGACACTCATGTTGGGTATATACCTTGTCGGCATAACACTCACACTCATAAAATCAAATAAATAAATCTGATTTTTAAAAAAGGTTTTGCCGGACAGTGGTGGCACACGCCTTTAATCCCAGCACTTGGGAGGCAGAGGCAGGCTGATTTCTGAGTTCGAGGCCAGCCTGGTCTACAGAATGAGTTCCAGGACAGCCAGGGCTATACAGAGAAACCCTGTCTCGAAAAACCAAATAAATAAATAAATAAAAAATAAATAAATAAATTTAAGAAAAGGAAAATTAATTTGTATAGCTATGCTGGTTTAAAGTATTAAGTCTGTTGTGATATATTCATAGATGTGATAGACTGAATCAATTCCCAAACTGCCTTCTAATTATGTGAAGTTATGATTCTAACTGAAAATTTGATCCCATGAGACAACGTTTAATGTCTTTAAGTATTTTCAATATATTACCTAATTTGAAGTATTCTTGATTATGCATTGCTATAGATGTTTTATTTTTAAAATACTTTTGCATATGGCCATAAAAATGTAAAGTGATACATTTATGTGTCCTAAGAAGCATAAATGAATAAAGATTAAGTTTGAAAGGGTTATTTTAGATGTTCCTTCTTTTACAAATACTTCCCTAACTCCCACCATGTTTGAACATGGGTGGGAGTGTATCGCAGTGCTTCTCCACATGTCTGAGACTCTAGAATTGGCTTTCTGTTCTGCCAAAAAGAAACAAAATTAATTAATCTCAAGGAACTCAAAGTCTAGTATGACAAACAAAACATGTAAGATAATTAGAACAATGTAGTAGCCTTCAAAATATGAGTATACATAAAAATATAGAAGGATATAGAAATAGTCATATTGCATTGATGAAATACATGAGCCGGGCAGTGGTGGCGCACACCTTTAATCCCAGCAGGTGGGAGGCAGAGGCAGGCAGACTTCTGAGTTCGAAGCCAGCCTGGTCTACAGAATGAGTTCAGGACAGCCAGGACTACACAGAGAAACCCTGTCCCAAAAAACCTAAAGAAAGAAAGAAAGAAAGAAAGAAAGAAAGAAAGAAAGAAAGAAAGAAAGAAAGAAAGAAGGAAGGAAGGAAGGAAGGAAGGAAGGAAGAAAAAAAAGAAAGAAAGAAATACATGAAATTATGGAAAGGACGAAGAGGCATGGAGAGATGCCTCAGCAGTTCAGAGTGTTCTGTTCTTCCAGAGCACCTGAATTCAATTCCTAATACCCATGTCGGGTGGCTCACAACTGCCTTTAATTCCAACTTCAGGAGATCCAATGTCTCTGGGCTCTATGGGCACCCAACACTGAAGTGGAAATTTTAGGGATTTTTGGAGACTCACTTGTGTCATGTGATTTTTTTTTAAACTGTCATAAGAGAGGATGTTTTGCTGAGAAACAGACTCATGGTGTTTTTCTGGAAGCAACCTGGAAAAGGGGCCTATGATGTTTTGCTAGAGCAGATTCTTGAGAGGACATGTGATGTTTAGAAGGGGTATAAATATAACCCACTAGCTGTGTGGCATTGGTTTGCCTTGATTTCTTCGATGATCATCAGTTGTCATGACTTCATAGGTAAAAATGTACCAAAGAGTTTCTCATGATATTTCTGTGGGTTTGTTTGTTTGTTTGTTTGTTGCTGTTTTTTTCAGACACAGGCCAATTGGCAGAGCTATGTAGTTCCTTTTGGATCAACCTGCCATTGTTGATTCATAAGTAGTGCTTTCGAGTAGATGGAGCCACTGCTGCTGATTCATGTGATCTGAACTGCTGATATCCTGTCAGGAAAGACTGGAATCACCCAAAAGAACTATTTTAAACAGGTCCACATCCCCGTCTTCCCTATTAACCTTTCCTTTCTACTACCTCTGGTGGGTGGTGGGCTAGAAGGGAAGTTAAAGCATTTAAGAACCCTTACTAAAGTAGGTTTTGAAAAGTTTAAGCCTACACAACATTCATGCAGATACCCCCACACAGACACATATACATAAATAAAAATAAAATAAGTTCATTTTTAAGAGAGAGAGAGAGAGAGAGAGAGCAGGCGCTGAGCACCCACATTCATTGTTCCCTGTTTCATGACTTGGATGCAATGTGGCCAGCCACTTTCTGTTCTTTTGCTTTCTTTTAATTGTTTCTTTTATTTTTGAAAGTATAGGCCAGGCGGTGGTGGCACACGCCTTTAATCCCAGCACTTGGGAAGCAGAGGCAGGTGGATTTCTGAGTTCGAGGCCAGCCTGGTCTACAGAGTGAGTTCTATACAGAGAAACCCTGTCTCGAAAAACAAACAAACAAACAAAAAAGTATAGTATAATTATATCATTTCTCCCATCCCTTTCCTCCCTCTGTGCACTCACATATACCCACCTTGCTCTCTTTCAAATCCATGACCTCTTTTTCCACCTTCTGTTAATCCTGCCACACATTCCTCACCATGATGGATTGTATCTCCTAGAAGTATGAGCCAAAATAAATCCTTCCTTCCCTCTCTTGCTTTTGTCAGGTGTTTTGTTACAGCACCAACACAAGTAATAACAGCCCAGATCCAGGAACAGCTCTATTACCTACCATCAGCAGTGAAATAGATAAATATTAACTATTGAAGAACAGGGAGACCAAACGAACTGAAACTGTAAGTAGCTACTATATTCTGAGTCATAAAATCAAGGAAAAGCCTGAAATTTGAATGAAAAATATTATATGATCCTAACATATAAAGTGTTTTAATAATTGTATTGGAAGAGTGGCCCATGCATAGAAGCCCAATCACTGAGAAGTGATACAGAAAGACCAAGGACTTTATGAAACTACCAAATGGTACTTTTTCAAAATGTCATGTTTCCATTAAATTTATATTGAAGCCTGAGGAAGTAGCTCATTAGGTTAACCACCTGCCATGCAAGCGTGAGGATCTGAGTTTGAGTCCTCGGAGTTTAGGCAACGCTGGCTGTAGTGGTACACATTGGTATTCCACCATACTTAGAAATAGATGAGAAACAGAGTAGGGACAATATCTGGAAGTTCCCAGACCAGGTGACCTTGCATATGCAGCAGAAAAATATCAAAGAGACCCTGTCCCAAATGAGGTGAAATCTGAAGGCTAACACCTGAGGCTGTGGTCTGTCCTCCACATTTGTTCTGTGGGTGAGAATGCCTACATACACACAAATGTGGGAACACACACACAAATAATTTTACAAAAAGTTTTGTTGAGCCGAGAGGTGGTGGCGCACGCCTTTAATCCCAGCACTTGGGAGGCAGAGGCAGGCAGATTTCTGAGTTCGAAGCCAGCCTGGTCTACAGAGTGAGTTCCAGGACAGCCAGGGCTACACAGAGAAACCCTGTCTTGAAAAAATAAAATAAAATAAAATAAAATAAAATAAAATATGAAATGAAATGAAATAAATAAAATAAAAAATAAAATAAAAAATAAAAAAACTAGGTTTAATAGCACACTTAACTACAGTCCTAGTTAGCCTACAGCCTGTTGCAGGATATTTGACACTGTGAACCCCAAGATTGTGTTTGTTGGGGTCATGGGGCGTACAAATAATGAGGAAGGACTACTGAAGTCAGAAATAAACCAAAAGCAACTTTATTCACTGAGGGAAAATGCTTCTAATTAGTTAGGGTCACGGTCTGTCTCAGGAGCAGACACAATGACCTTAAAAAGGCCCGAGCACTCTTTTAAATGATAAACCCATCAGCAGGTGTTCTTGGGATAATAAAGAATGAATTCATAAATTGAGAGTTACTTCTTGAATCCAGGGTGTATCAGATAGCAGAATGTTGGCATGGGCTCAAGGCTATTTCTTCTAAAGCATCAGTCTCATCTCAGTGTTTGTGGGGCTCAGGCAGGCCAGGTGGTTTTACTGCAACTGACAAGAGTATTGGGCTTGAGGACGTGCAGTAAGATGGGGGCAGCAGACCAATGCTTGGAATTACTCTGGGATCTTCGTTTATTTACTGGAAAAACCTGTTTCTAGTTGTGGTGTGGCTCAGTCTTACTTTAAACAGAATTAAAAATAAAGTCAACCATAGGGCAAAGGCAGAGCAAGCAAACAAATGACAGGAAATGAACGTAGGATTAGTAAGAAAAACCCATATCGAGTAAGAGGGTGTCAGAGAGAGAGGGTGGAAAGACACACAGGAAGTAGAAGAGAGAGGTACACCTTCTGTTGAGTAGGAAGGTCAGCTGGGTGCGTTCTCTGCCTCTATGAGCTAGCTCTCTTCTCCCAGCATCCAGCTCTTCATTGGTAAAATCAAACGATTGAGAATTTGTTAAACAACAACAGCCCAGCAGCTGCAGCAAAAGAACTACTTGAAAGGAGGAGTTTGCCGGGCGGTTGTGGCGCACGCCTTTAATCCCAGCACTTGGGAGGCAGAGGCAGGTAGATTTCTGAGTTCGAGGCCAGCCTGGTCTACAGAGTGAGTTCCAGGACAGCCAGGACTACACAGAGAAACCCTGTCTCCTGTCTCGAAAAAAACCAAAAGAAAAGAAAAAGAAAGGAGTTTGAGGTCCCTGCAGTGTCCTAGCTTATATCACAGTTAAAGACAAAACAGCCACTTCCCAAAAGTCAAGTTTCTAAAATGTAAAAAGGACTTAGATAGGCCAATAATCCTGAAAAGTACCCAGCAGCACTCGTTATTAGGGAAGTCCAAGTCAACACACATGTTAAATTCAAAATCTTCACCACCAACGTGCCAGTACATTTCCCATCTTGGTACTAAGGGCACGTGCCGCCACTCCTGACCACCAGGGACTTTTAGGTACATCTTCAATGTTAATTTCTTTTCTTTTCTTTTTTTTGGTTTTTGGTTTTTCGAGACAGGGTTTCTCTTTATAGCCAAGGCTATCCTGGAACTCACTCTGTAGTTTGAGGCTGGCCTCAAACTCAGAAATCCGCCTGCCTCTGCCTCCCAAGTAGTGCCCGGCTTAATTTCTTTCAAAAAAAAAAAAAAAAAAAGACATTGCGACTAGTACCCAAGTTTCTATGCTTTAAAATGATTTGCTCTAGAACTTTGGTTTTTTGTTGTGTATATGAAACAATATTCACAGCAAAACCCTATTTTTCTTCACTTTTCACCCTTATTTTACTATTGTTGTTGTGTGGTTTTTCTGTTTCATTTTGTTTCAGGTTTTTTGTTTGTTTGTTTTGTTTTTTTAAATCAGAGTCTTGCTCTATAAATCCAAGCTGGTCTTGAATTTAAGATCCTCCTACCTTAGACTCCTGAGTGTTGAAACTGAGTTATTCTCTATAAATTTCAGCTAAGAAATACTATACAGATTGTCTTTTTTTTTCCTTAACTTTTTTTTTAATTCTGGATATTGGCCCCGCCCAGGACCTTAGGAATACAAAGCACATGCTCTTCCATCTCTATACATCCAGCTGATAATCTTAGAACATCTTAGTACGATTTGGTCACTTTCATCAGAGTTCACTCAGGAAAAGGAAAGTTATACTAGGACCTTCACACAGTAAGGGATTTATAAAAACACAAAACAAAGCATTGAAAAGGTTGGAGCTAAGGACGTTTTTGAGACTAGCTCCCAGTTTAGTGAATGAGGTACTTGTTAGTGCTATCCAGGTCAAGTGCCACAGAAACTGCTTGTTGTTACAAATATCAATAGCACCTTACTAAGTTGAGAAAGAGAGGTGAAGGAGGGTGTATTGATTGAGCAGCTTCCAAAATTAACAAGATTAATTCATCCAAACCATGTTGCAAATATTGCAGCTCCTGGAATAGAAGTGAAAAGAGAATAATATTTTACTCACAGATATATTTTTCTGCATAGACACAATGTACATTACTTTTTTAGCTCATTTCTACTTTTTTCCAACATTACATTTTTATTGGTTCTCTGGGAACTTCACATCATGCACTCCAGTCCCACTCACTTCCCAGTCTCTCCATGTCCATCTCCCACTATTGTGACCCTCCCAAAACCATTAAAATAAAAAGAAGAATGAAAATAGAAAAATAAAAATAAACAAGTCTTATTTGTGTTATCTGTACTCCCTGGAGCATGGTTAAACTCTTTGCGGCCTGCTGCTTAAATAGAACTGAGTCCTTTTCCTCTGGCACCCCCATTGGCACCCCCAGCAGAAGTCATCCATCGTGGAAAGCTACACTTTGGCATCTCCATCACACATTTTAAGAGTTAGTTCTCAGACTGGAGAGATAGTTCAGCAGGTAAGAGCATGACTGCTTTACCCAGGGCCCCGAGTTCAATTCCTAGCAACCACATGGTGGCTCACAACCATTTGTAACGGGATCTGATGCTCTCTTGTGTGTCTGAAGACAGCAACAATGTACTCACATATATAAAATAAATAAACCTTTAAAAAAAGTTAGTTCTCTTCCATGGTTTCTTGTGTAGGATATAACTTTTTGAGGGAGGGGGAGTAGAGGTTGCCACAGAAGCCTTCCATATCCCTCTCTCTCTACTATGCATCTGTCCATTGCCAATTTTTTAAAAGATTTATTTATTTTATGTATTCACCATTGCTCTCTTCAGACACACCAGAAGAGGGCATCAGATCCCATTAAAGATGGTTGTGAGCCACCATGTGGTTGCTGGGATTTGAACTCAGGACCTCTGGAAGAGCAGTCAGTGCTCTTAACCGCTGAGCCATCTCTCCAGCCCCCCATTGCTAATTTTTAATTGCTTCTTGTTTATGGCTTTCCCCACACTGCGATACTTTTGTCTGTGGCTTGGTGTAAGATCTTCTGAGATCCCAAGAAAGACCTTGTGCTGTACAAACTGGAGATTGCCCTATGATAGCCATACTTTTGGTTTTAAATGGATGCATTATGTATATAGAAAGCCTACAAAAAAAAAAAATGAAGAGCACAAGGAGGATGGGAGAACCAAAACAATACTGGTCATATACATAAAACATCCAGCGTAAGTCAACTGGAGGAAGCCCTGTTTAGGCGGTCAGTTGGAACCTAATAGAGAAAGAGAGAAAACCCGGGTAGTGTGATCATCCCCTCAAGTGAGTCTTCTAAGTGAAAGAATAAATAACAGAGGGATGACATCGTCAAGGAGGGGTTTACAAACATGCGGCCTGGAACTGACTAGGAAAGCCGAAGTGAGCTTCCTACAGCTGAACCTAATAACTAAAGTCTTTTGGGACCTGGGGTACTCTCCATGTCATAGGATAAACGACAAAATAGTCTCGTCTTCAAGTACATGGTATTTTTACTCTCTCATGTTTTGTTGCTCTCTCCTTCCTGCCACAGCTCAAGGGGTCTCATAAATGTACTTGGAGCTGAAGTGTGGGAGGGGCTCATGAGCATACATGACGATTTACCAACACAACACACATTACAGAGCGTTTCTCCTACGTTAAATTAATAATCAGATCTGCCAGAAAGCTGGCCTCTAGGTATTATGTTACAAATAATATAACTGCATAAGGTAATTTTTTTCATCAACTGTCATAAAAGCTGAAGGGAAGTTCCTACCTCATTCTGACTTCTGAAATCCTCTTGTGGGCTTTGCTAAACTGGAAGTAATATTCTATTAATCTTTCTTTCCTTTGTGGAGTTTCCTGAATAGTAATGTTATTCTTTTCTTCAATGCTGGGGTCAAACTCCAGGTTCCTTGTCCTTAGGAACACATTTGATCACTGAGCAGGATCTCCAGCCCAGGAATAGTGATTTGATGAGAAGCAAGGGGAACCTGGCTGCGGTGCCTCATACCTTTAATCCCAGCAATTGGGATACAGTAGCAGGCAGTTCTCTATGAATTCAAAGTCAGCCTGGTCTACACAAGACAGCTCTAGGCCAGTCTGGGCTACGTAGTAAGACTGTCTCAAGAAGAAAAAGGGAGTGGGTCAGTCATAGAGTGCTTGATTAGCATGTACTATTAATCCCTCCAAATGAGATTAAATTCTTTTAGTCAAGCTTTCTTGTCCATCAGATAGGACTATCTCCCTAAAGGGCTTGAGAAAATAGTATTGCACACAGGAGGAGGTGGAGGTTTATATTTATCTCAAAACCTAAAGGCTGAGAAGTTTTCAAGGGTTTTTGGTTACATAGGAACTTGGAAAACATCTCAAAGTTATTTGGCTAAACATGTGTGGGACATGTCAAATTCCAGAAACTAGGTCAAGACATGGCCAAGCCCAAGTTTTACAGCAAACAGGAATGAGCTTGTTCTGACCTTGTGACAAGATGACTTTTAAGATGGAGTCAGGCTGGTCTATCTGTTTCAGGCCCTGGGATCAATTCTCATCATCACAGGAGGAGGGATAATAGCAGCCTCAGTGGTGGTGGCATCAGCAAGAATGGCAGCAAGGGGAAAATACTTGAGGGTTTCAGAGTTTCAAAATGTTAGTGAATCCCCTACTGTAAATGAAACTGTGTCCTTTCTTCCTAGGGTTTGGATATGAAGTGTTCTTCAAAAGCTTATGTGTTTGTTGAAGACTTTGTCCTCAGTTGTTGATACAATGGATCATGGGTGCACTGATTTCATCAGCAGTTTAATCCGACAGTGAGTTTTTAGCTGAGTGGACTGTTAGAAAAAAGGGCCTGGGGCTGGAGAGATGGCTCAGCGGTTAAGAGCACCAACTGCTTTTCCAGAGGTCCTGAGTCCAATTCCCAGTATCACATAGAGGCTCACAACCATCAATAATGGAATCTGATGCCCTCTTCTGGTGGATCTGAAGACAGCTCCAATGTACTTATATAAATAAAATAAATAAATCTTAAAAAAGAAAGAAAGGAAGGAAGGAAGAAAAAAAGAAAAAAGGGCCTGGCTGGAGGGAGTAGATCACTGTGATCCACCCCTCTCCCCTCTCCCCTGTCTTCTCTCCCCTCTCTTCCCTTTCCCCTCTCACCTCTCCCCTCTCTGCCTTCTCCCCTCCCCCTCTCCCCTCCCCTCCCCCCCCCGCGCCTCGGGGGGGCCAACCCACGCAAGAGCGGCGGGTGGGGACAGAGCGGAGGGGG
>NW_021604604.1:283551-322292 GCF_004785775.1 Grammomys surdaster
CCCCAACACAAACTCACATCAATGCAGCAAAACAAGCCACAGACTAAAGCCTCTCAATCTGAGGGCCAAAGTAAACCTTCCCTCCTTAAGTTATCTTTCTCAAGTGTCTTGCTACAGTACCTTTCCCAAATTCATATTTGGATGCCTCACCTCCTGTACTTTGTATTTGGCTACACTTGGAGTTAGAGTTTAAGTAAGTAAGGTAAAAATGAAGTAATTAGACTAGGGCCCTAATTAAATACAGCTGAGGTTTTATGTCATTACAAAAAGAGGAAGACACAAGGGTTGGATATGTAAAGAGAAAATGTCATATGAGGGCATATAGATTATCATGCAAGATGAAAGCCTCAGGAAAAACCTTGTTCAGGACTTGTGTCACCCAGAACTTTGAGAAACACCTTCCTGTTGTCCGAGCTACCTTTCATCAGAATATGACCAATACCATTTTGTCCACTTTCTGTGGATGTAGAAGAGAAACGTGATGGCTTGTCTTGTCAGCTTGTTGGGATTTGGAATGACTGTGGAAACAGACCTCTGGGCATGTCTGCCCATGTGTTTCCAGAGAGGATTAACATTCAGAGAGGGGAGAATGAATGGTTCAGATATAAAGAAGTCTGCAGAAAAGGCCATGTCACCTGCCTCTCTCACTTCTCCTGAGTGTAGACGCCTGCATCACTGAGGCTGTCACTAGACTCCAGATTCTCTGGCTTTCCAACAGGAACTGAATCCTTGTGGTTCTCCAGGGAGCTTCCTGGCCAGACTGGGGCTGTGGCCTCCAGCTTTGTGGACCAAGCAGTTACTGAGTTCTCTTCCTCTTCTGTGCAGACAGCTGTTGCTACACTACCCCCCACTTCTGTCCTTTGCCAATCAAATAACTTTTTTTTTTTTTTTTTTTGGTTTTTCGAGACAAGGTTCCTGGCTGTCCTGGAACTCACTCGGTAGACCAGGTTGGCCTCGAACTCAGAAATCCGCCTGCCTCTGCCTCCCAAGTGCTGGGATTAAAGGCATGCGCCACTACCGCCTGGCTCAAATAACTTTCTTACTCACTGTTCTATTGCTGTGAAGAGACATCATGACCATGGCAACTCTTAGAAAAGAAAGCATTTAACTGGGGGCTTGCTTACAGTTTTAGAGACTTAGTCCATTATCATCACAGGAGGAGAGCATGGCAGCAGGCAGGCACGGTCCTGGAGAGGTAGCCAAAAACTACATCCTGATCCTTTGGTACAAAAAGAGAGACTGGGCCTTGTGTGGGCTTTTGAAACCTCAAAGCCCTTGCCCAGTGACACACTTGCTCCAACAAGACCACACCTCCTAGTCATTCTATTACTTGCAAACGGTTCCACTCCCTGGTGACTAAGCATTCAAATCTATGAGCCTCTGTTGGCATTCTTATTCAAACCACCACAATACACATTATGTACTTCCCTTTGAGTCTATTTCCCTACATAACCCTTCCTAACACAAGAAACGATGCCATATGGGGATGATGGCAAAGCAAGTGGTGGGAGTATTTTGGAGGGTGAAGGACAGATGGGGGAGTGGTTCTGGCTTCCTGACTGCTAGCTTCTTTCCAATATATCATATTGCCATTCTGGATTCTAGCTTGCTGACCCCCTACTTAGTGTCTTGGTACACAGTGCTGTGAATTATCTACACAGCATTCTAAAGTTAAAAAATAAAAAACAAACTAACAAAAAACAAGAGTTGTGAAAATTTTTCAGTATACTGTGCCAGATAATATCAGTATAATTATGTACCAAAATAATCCAAATTATGGTTTTTTGCCTGTCACATCTCACATCTCTTTTTGTAGACACGATTTTTTGATGAAGTTACTTGTTTGTTTTGTAGCCCAGGCTGACCCCCAAGGGCAACTACTACTGGTTCAACCTCCCAAGTGCTAGAATTGTAATGGCACATGACCGGCCTCAGCTACATAGAGTTAAAGAGCTACATACTCTTTAACTCTCTGAAGCAAAGTTCATGATTGTCAGAGATCTAATGTCTTAAAACTCAAACAGCAAAAATTTCTCCCAAATGCCCAGAATGTGCACTTCACAATTTTTTTTCATTATTAAATTAATTTGCTTACATCCGTCAAAAGAAGGGTATAGGGCACTGGAGAATTTAGCTTAGCTGGGTTACTGCTTCCCTAGTATGCATAAAGCCCTAGCTTTAGCCCCCAGTGCTTCATAAAGCAAGATGTGGTGGCACATATCTGTAATCCCAGCACTGGGAAGATGGAAGCAGGAGGAGCAGTTCAAGGCTACCATTGGATACATACTAAGTTTGAGGCTAGCCTGGACTACAACAGACTTTGTCTCATTAAATAAATAAACGGTCAGATTTATAGGTTGAACACTGGTAAAAGTCTTTAAACTTAATACAAACACTGTTACTCTTTATTTTATTGCAATTGCTCTTTCTTTGAATTTTTTTTTGTTTTTTTTTTAAAGATTTATTTATTTATTATATATGAATATACTGTAGCTGTCTTCAGACACACCAGAAGAGGGCATCAGATCTCATTGCAGATGGTTGTGAGCCACCATGTGGTTGCTGGGATTTGAACTCAGGACCTCTGGAAGTGCAGTCAGTGCTCTTAACCACTGAGCCATCTCTCCAGCCCTTGTTTGTTTGTTTTTTTGAGACAGGGTTTCCCTGTATAGCCCTGGCTGTCCTGGAACTCACTCTGTAGACCAAACTGGCCTTGAACTCAGAAATCCGCCTGCCTCTGCCTCCTAACTTCTAAGATTAAAGGTGTGCGCCACCACTGCCCGGCTGCACCTGTCTTTTTGAAAACCACATTTACTTGTTATTTATTTATTTATTTATTTATTTACTTACTTACTTATTTGTTTGAAGGTGCACATAGTACATGTGGAGATCTGAGATACTTTGGTTCTCTCTTTCTACTGTAGAGGTCCAAGAATCAAATGTACCACCTCATCAGGCTTGGCAGTGAACACTTTGACCTGCCAAGCTGTCTTCCTAGCCCCAGTCTGGCTGGTCTAGCTAGCCAGTTTGCCCCAGGGATCCCTTGTCTTTGTCTTGCTGTCCGGTGCTGACAAGAGGCCCAGGCTCCTGCAGGTTCTGGTGACTGAGACTTCTGTCCTCACATCTTCAAGGTGAACTCTTTATCCACTGAGACTTCTGTCCTCATCCTTCAGGGTCAACTCTCTATCTGCTGAGACGTCTCCCCAGCCTTTATTTTATTTTCTGTATCTGTATGTGTGTGCACTTGTAGGTACGTGCTCCTAGGGTGCATAGATACTTGCTATGTGTGGAGGTCAGGCATCTTTTGGCATGAATTTTTTTTTGTTGGTTCTTTCTTTTTCTTGTTTGTTTGGCTGGTGAGCTCAGAGACCTCTTTAGTTCCAGTGCTCCACACTGAGATTATAAGCAAGCACCTTCCCCCAGGCACTTTGTTGTTAAATTTTTTTTTATCTGGAGATGAACTCTTCATGCTTGTAGGACAGTCTCTTTACCCACTCAGCCTCCTCCACAGTCCTCTATTGCGGTTCTTCTTTTTTTCTTTCTCCTCTCCTCTCTACTTTCTCCTCACCTCCCTCTGTGTGATGCATGCACAGGGGTATATTATGCTAATGTGCCTTTGTATACACATTTAGAGGCCAAAGCAGCACATCAGGTGACTTTCTTTCCTTTTTTTTTTTTTTTTTTTTTGGTTTTAGAGGCAGGGTTACTCTGTGTATCCCTGGCTGTCCTGGAACTCACTCTGTAGATCAAGCTGGCCTCGAACTCAGAAATCCGCCTGCCTCTGCCTCCCAAGTGCTGGGATTAAAGGCGTGCTTCAAAACCTATTTTAACAAGAGTTCTTCAATGCTTCAACTTCCCTTATAGCCCACTGACCAAAGGAAGGGGAGGAAGATGGTTAATAGGACAAGGGGGATGTAGATTCTGTTTAGAAGTAGTTCTTTGGGGTAAAGCTCGAATATTTTTGAAACCTCAAAGCCTGCCTCTACAGTGACACACTTCCTCCAACAAGACCACACCCTCTCCAATAAAGCCACACCTCCTAATAGGCCATTCCCTGTAGGCCAAGGACTCACAAACATGAGTCTGGGGTGGGGCATTCCTATTCAAACCACCACAGATATGTTCCACCTTGGAAGTAGTTATGTGTGTGTTTAGAGCTGTTATTAGTTATAGAAAGAGAGATTGCTAAGTCAATGTATTTACCAGATACAGAGTTGGGGACCTTAGGAAAGAAGGCTATAGCCAGTTAGGTGAATGAATTCTGCTGCCGACTCAGACACTACATGGCTGCATTCTTAACTTTCAGATTGATAGACATGAGTCTAAAAGCCTAAAAGTCATTTCAAAAGTTTTACCTGGGGCTAGAGAGATGGCTCAGTGGTTAAGAGTATGAACTGCTCTTCCAGAGGTCCTGAGTTCAATTCCCAGCAACCACATGGTGGCTAACAACCATCTGTAATGGAATCTGATACCCTCTTCTGATGTGTCATAGACAGCGACAATATACTCATATACATAAAATAAATAAATATAAAAAAAAGTTTTACCTGAAACTCAAAAGGATATTAAGTCAGACATAGGGATGAGAAATAAATGGATATTAAGGGAACTAAAAATAGGGCCTGGAGGGAGCCAGGATTGTCTCTACACTGTTGTCTCCTGTGGGACCCTTTTCTGTAACTGGGCTGCCTCATTTAGCCTCAATAGGAGAAAATGCACCTAGTCTTACTGTTCTTAATATCCCAAGGCGGGTTGATATCCATGGAAAGCCTGCCCTTTTCTGAAAAGAAAGGGAGGAGGATGAGGGAGGAGGACTGGTTGGGGGAGGATTGGGAGGAGAAGAGGGAGGGGAACCTTTGGTTGGGATGTAAAGTAAATGAATTAATATTAAAAATAGGGGCTGGAGAAATGGCTAAGCAGCTAATGACACTGGTCCCAAATTTGGGTAGATTTCCAGCACCCACTTGGTGGATAACAACAGTCTATAACTCCAGGAGTTTGGGTGCTATCTTCTTTCCTTTGCAAGCACATATAGCAGACATACACATGCAGGCAAGACAGCCATACATATAGAAAGTAAATAATAGCACCCTTTTAAAAGAAAGGGTGTGAAAAATAGCTAAAGATTTTTTTGTTTGTTTTGTTTTTGAAAACAGGGTTTCTCTGTGTACCTCCATCTGTCTTTGAACTGGCCCTATAGACCAGGATAGAGAGACTCCTGCTCAGGGATCTGCCTGCCTCTGCCTCCCAAGCACTAGGATTAAAGGTAAGGGCCGCTGTCCCTAGCAGCTCAAGAGTTTTGGCTTTATATGTGCATCATTCTAACTCCACAATGATGAAATTCAAATAAATCATATGTTCATTTACAAACCTCAACACAGGCATAGCTTGGTTTTCTTCTGTGTGTTTCCATTTACAATGTCACACACAGAAATTTAAATCTGTATTCTGCATGTGAGAGAAAATACATTTGCCTTTCTGAGCCTGACTCATTCTAATCCAATCTATTTCATTCTTTTCTTCCATTTTTCTTGCAAACGTCAAAATTTCACCTTTTTTTTTTTGTAGCTCAATAAAATTTTTTTGTTGTATATTGTTGTGGGGTATTTACCAGAGAAGACTGGTCAGACAAGGGTTTAAGCCTGTTGTTATGGTTTGTATATGCTTGGCCCAGGGAGTAGCATTATAAAAGGTGTAGCTCTATTTGAATAGGTGTGGCCTTGTTGAAATAGGTGTGACACTACGAGTGTGGGCTTTAAGACCCTCATTTTAGCTGCCTGGAAGTCAGTATTCTGCTAGCAACCTTCAGATGAAGATGTAGAACTCTCAGCTCCACCTGCACCATGCCTGCCCGGATGCTGTCATATTCCCACCTTGATGATAATGGACTGAACCTCTGAACCCATAGCCCAGCCCCAGTTAACTGTTGTCCTTATGAGAGTTGCCTTGGTTGTGGTGTCTGTTCACAGCAGTAAACCTCTAACTAAGACACCTCTATAAAATCTTTATTAGCTGACCATTGATCCCATTGTAGCCCCCATGTATTTTAGGGTGAGCTTTTTTTTGTTGTTTTTTTGAGGCAAGGTTTCTCTCTTTTTGTTTGTTTGTTTGTTTGTTTGTTTGTTTTTGAGACAGGGTTTCTCTGTATAGCCCGGGCTGTCCTGGAACTCACTCTGTAGACCAGG
The DNA here is from genome assembly GCF_004785775.1 of Grammomys surdaster. Taxonomy (NCBI): domain Eukaryota; kingdom Metazoa; phylum Chordata; class Mammalia; order Rodentia; family Muridae; genus Grammomys; species Grammomys surdaster. The sequence continues at coordinate 289,737 of NW_021604604.1, forward strand.
CTGGCCTCGAACTCAGAAATCCGTCTGCCTCTGCCTCCCAAGTGCTGGGATTAAAGGCATGCGCCACCACTGCCTGGCTAGGGTGAGCTTTTAAGCACAAAAATCATATCCTTGATTGACATATTTCAATTAACAAGAACCGTTAACCAGAAGCAGAGCTTCAGAAGCCAAAAAGCAAGGTGAGCACATTTAGAGACTTTCTCATAACTATGGACTTCAATGGGTCAGGTCTTGGTTTACTTTTGGCAGGTGGTGCTGTCTATGTGTTAAATTTCACAACCCGACTACTATTTCTACCATGGAGTCAATCGTGTTAAGGTCTCAGGGCCTGCTAAGATCTAGGGCTCTGTTAGGCAAATATGCGGTGTCCCTCCTTGCCCCAGGGATCCTCAGCTGACAGCCATCCATGAGAGCCAAGGGAGCAGACACGGGGTGTCAGAAGCCAGGGCCGGCTGTGGGGAGGCAGATCAACTTTACTTAGTGTGATTGAAGGTTTATGTAATCTGGGGAATGAGAGCGGGTCAGAATATCCAGGATGGGGAAAGGTCATTGGCTGAAGGCTGAAGCTACCAAATACCTTTTTTTTTCTTTTTTTTTTGAGACAGGACCTCTCATTACTCAATTGCCAGGCAAGCACTTTATTGGCTAAGCCATCTCCTCAGCCCCTGTATGGAACTTTTTTATTAATTCCTGTGGTGGTTAATATTGTTACCTCAAAGGATCTAGAATGGCAAAATGGCAAACCTCTGGGCCTGTCTGTAAGAGTCTGTGCATTAGGTGAGTGGAGACCGGAAGACCCACCTAAAGTGTGGGCAGCTCCGATCCCTGGATGGAGAACCTATTCTGAATAAAAAGAGGAAAAACTGAGCACCAGCATCCAACTCTTTGCACTCCCTAACTGCATAAACAATGTTGCCGGATCATTTCCTATGTCTCCCATGATGCTTCTCACCATGGGGGACTGGATTACCGTGAACATAAAACAACAGCAAAGCCCCTTTCTCTCCTAAGTCGATTCTTCTTGGATGTTTATTCACACTGATGAAAAAAATCACCCATATGGGCCAGTGAGATGGCCCAGCAAGGAAAGGTGCTTGTATTTCAAGCCTGATGATCCGAGTTTGATTTGATTCTAGGATCTCCGAGGTAGAGAGAACCAGCTTCTTCTATAAATTGTCCTCTGGCCTCCACACACTTACCATGCATGCAAGCATGCAAGCTCTCTCACACCCACACATAGTCATGCAACCATACCAGGCACATATACACACACAATAAATAAATGTTTATTTTTATTCTTATGTTTATTCTTATCGAATGTTTAAAGAAAGAAGGGATGGGGGCTTAATTAGGGAGACAGTAAATTAATACAGAAGAAAGAGGGTAGAATAACCATTAAGATGTCTGAAAAAATCACATTATTAACCATCTACCTAAAATTATGTGTAAGTCTGCATACACATATATAGTTTAAATGATATTTTCCCATCTAGGGTGACAATGCCTCTTCTGCTAAGAGTCATAAACTATTTAATAAATGTTTCCAAAGTCCCCCAAAACATTACTATTTCTGTACCTTTGGTTGCCTCCCAGAAATTAAAGGTAAGTCCCCATTGCTAAAGACACCCTATGTGCCTTCAATCCCATCACTTGGAAGAGAGAGGCAGGTGGATCTCTGAGTACCAGGCCTGCCTGGTCTCAAGTTCCAGGACAGCTGAGGCTACACAGAGAAACCCTTGTGGTGGGGTGGAGGACAGGACTACACCATATGCTTCAGACATCTGACACAGATGATCTGAACTCTTTGTGATCTGAAAGTCTCCTTCCTGAGGACTACCTTTCATGATACCAGAATGTGCCATGTGATTTTCCAAAGGAAGGAAGCAACCAATAGCCATATCTGTTCAACTGTGGTGCCTATAAATAGCAACACGGAGGGACATTGCACAATAGCCCTAAGGGTGCAGTAGTGGGATGCATAGTTCATGGTATTCAGGAGCTTTCTGTAGGCTTATATTTTTAAAACCGATTTTTAATAAGGGTCCTTTAATGTTTTAACCTCTCTTCTAGCCCACCACCCACCAGAGGAAGTAGAAAAGAAAGGTTAATAGGGCAAAGGAGGATGTGCTCTTGTTTAGAAATAGTTCACTGGAGCAAATCCAATCTGCTTCGTCAGCAGTGGCAGCTGGATCCACTCACAAACATCATTCGAGTATGAGCAACGGCAGTTTGATCCAGAAGAAACCATGAGGTGCTGCCAATCTGCCCCAGTCCTCAGAAGTAGCAAGAAGAAACACTACCAGAAGATCTTTGGTGGAGATTCTCTCTGTGAAGTCACAACAAATGATGACCAGGAAAGAATGGCAAGGTGAACCAATACCATACAGCATTGTCCACTGACTGTTGGGTTATACCTATAACCTTTCCAAACATCACATGTTCTCTCAAGCATCTGCTCTAGCAAAACATCACATGCCCTTTTCCCAGGCTACTTCCAAAAAAACACCACCTGTCAATTCTCAGCAAAACATCCTCCCACGTGTCTGCTTCAGCAAAAACATCTTTTGATAAGATAGTTTCTAGAAAAACATCACATGATACAACTGATTCTCAGAAGAAACCAGAAATTTCCACTTCAGCTTTCTAGTTGGATTTAATGCCTGGTCATCAAGAGAGAAATCATGCCTGGCACTGGAAACCCAGCCCACTGGCCAGAGCTAATGAACTCATGTATCTTAGAGGAGAACCTACAACCACCACTTTACGAAACCAACATAATCCCTACTTACACTCTAAATATATTTCCTATGCCTGTAGGTAAATGTAGTTCACTCTTCATTCAGGAAATTTCTCTTTTCATCATACCAAGACCATTACAGAAAACCACAACTGATAAAGATGCAGAGAACAAGCAAGTAGGTGGTACCCAGTCCCAACTGGGGCATCTGCAGCACGACTCCTGGACCTATGGCTCAGAGATCACTTCAGAAGAAAGGGCAGATTGTAAGAGCCAGAGGAATCTGAAGCTAGCTGTGAGATTTCGCCTCCTAGAAATGTCAGAGAAGCCTCACCTACTAAGTTTACCAACACGGTGTCTAAACAAGACCTGAACAAGAACATGAACAGATATGACTAATAAGGAAGGGGAAATCTCATCCAGCCTCAACCCTAGACAAAGAACTATAGGAAAGTAGCAAGAGAAATGGTCATCGCCAAGGAAGGGCACCCAAATTGGTTATCCAATGCCAAGTGGTCAGCCTTGAAATAATATACATACAAATGCATTATAAAGACTGAGCAGGTAGCACTTAAATATTTTGGAGGCTATATACATACACATAAACATACACATCATAATTTAAGAAATAGAGGTCGGGGGCTGGAGAGATGGCTCAGTGGTTAAGAGCACTGACTGCACTTCCAGAGGTCCTGAGTTCAAATCCCAGCAACCACATGGTGGCTCACAACCATCTGTAATGAGATCTGATGCCCTCTTCTGGTGTGTCTGAAGACAGCGACAGTGTATTCATGTATAATAAATAAATAAATCTTTAAAAAAAAAAAAAAAGAAATAGAGGTCGGTCATGATTTTGAGGAAGAGAAAATGGGGGGATATGTAGGGAGAGTTGGAAGAAGGAAAGCAGGGATGCTGTGATTAGCTGTGATTATATTATGATTTAAAATTATATATCATACATACATAATTATATATTAATTAAAATTATAATATATAAGTAAATGAAGGTGGACAGGAGAGATGGCTCAGTGCTTCAGTGCATGTACTACTTTTGCAGAGGACTGGAGGACAGTTCTGAGTCCTCATGCTGGGCCCTTCACAAGTGCCTGTAACTCCAGTTCTAGGGACACGTACTGTGTTTAGTCTCAGCAGGCACCTGCACTCATGTGCACACACCCACAAACAGACATACTCTCATGCACATGATGTTTTAAAATTTGGGGGGAATAAAAGGAAACAAAGGAAAGTAATTAATACAATTCTTCTCGATGAACACCTGTGGGGGGCCCCATATCTTGGCTGTTGAGAACAGAACAGCAATAAACACAGATGTGCATATATTTCTGTGGTATGCAAACATACGGTCCTTTGGGTATATACCAGGAAGTGGTGTAGCTGAATCATATGTTAGCTCTATTTTTAGCTTTTTGAGGAACTTCCACCCCAGTTTCCATCGTGGCTGAACTAATTTACATTTCTTGTACCAGTGTCTAAGGATTTGTCATTTCCCATGTCTTTGTCATATTTATTGTCATTGTTTTCTTGCTTTTTTGTTTTGTTTGAAACAGGGTTTCTCTGTGTAGACCAGGCTGACCTCGAACTCACAGAGATCTACCTACCTGTCTCTGCCTTCTGTGTGCTGGGATTAAAGGAGTGTGCCACCACTGCCTAGCTACAGAAGTTTTAGTTTAATTTTCCAGATTACCAAGGTTGTTGTATGCTTTCTCAAATATTTACCGGCTCAATTGTGCTTTTTCTTTTGAGGATTGTTTATTTTATTCATCAGTACATTTTTTAAATTGATGATTTAAAAAAATTTTTTTGCAACTCTTTGTGAATCCTAGATATTAGTCCCATATTGGGTATGGTTAGCAAAGATTTTCTCTTATCTACTAGCCATCTTCACAATAGGCTGGCTGATTCCTTTATCTTGGGAAACATTTTCATTTCAATTCAGTCTTCTCAGTTCTTGAGATTATTTCCTGTGCTATTGGAGTCTTTTTTTCCTTATATATCTTCCTCACCTAATTCTGTTTATTTGGTTTCATTGACAGAGTCATGTCTCTCAGATTGACCTCAAACTTGCTAACAAAGATGGCCTTGAATTTACTGGTCCTCCTGTCTCTGCTTTCCAAATACTGAGATTACAGGTATGTGTGCTGCCTTGCCCAGTTTTATACAGTACTGGTCTTTGAACCATGGCTTTCTACATGCTAGCCAAGTACTCTACCAAATAAGCTACATTTTCACATCATTCTTAAACTTTGAAGTGTTTTTCTCTAACAGTTGCAAGGTTTCAGGTCTTACATTAGTCTGATCTATTTTGAATAATTTTTGTGCAAGGTGAAAGATACAGCCCTAATTTTATTCTAATTTTGCATCCATTTTTTTCCCACTACCAGTTTTCAAAGAGGCTATCCTCCCCCCCCCATCTCCCCTGTCGTCCCCCCACCCCTTCCTTAGTTAGTTAAGGTTTCTTTTGCTGTGAAGAGATGCCATGACCATGCGGATGGCCAGTTGGGGATGGCTTACAGTTCAGAAGTTTAGTCTATTATCTTCGTAGCAGGAAATATAGCAGAACTCAGCAGACATGGTGCTAGTGAGAGAGCTGAGAGTTCAACATCTAGAATGACAGGCAGCAGGAAGTGAACTGGCTTGAGCTTCTGAGACCTCAACGTCACCCCTAGAGACACAACTCCTCCAACCGTGCCACATCTCTTTCAGCAAGGCCATACCTCCTAATAGTGCCACTCCCTATGGACTAAGCTTGCAAACACATACCAAGGCCATTCCTATTCAAACCACTACAGCCCCAAAGTTTGTTTTTAACATTTATATCGATAATGTTGCTGTGTGGGATCATTTCTGGATCTTCTATTTCATTGTCATTTATGTCTAGTTCTGTACTATAACCATGCTGATGTTGTTTCTAGAACTCTAAATATAGTTTGACACCAGGTATTGTGACATTCTCAAATTGCTCCCTTCTTCTAAGAGTCATTTTGGCTATACGGACTTTTTTTTTTTTTGGTTTTTTGAGACAGAGTTTCTCTGTGTAGCCCGGGCTGTCCTGGAACTCACTCTGTAGACCAGGCTGGACTCGAACTCAGAGATCCACCTGCCTCTGCCTCCCAAGTGCTGGGATTAAAGGCGTGTGCCACCACCACCCGGCCGGACTCTAGTTTTTGCATTTGAATTTTAAGATTTTTCTAGTTCTCGGTGGAATAACATTCCTGATGATTAATACTGTTTTCAACTTGACAGACTCTAGAGAGACAAGCCTGTGAGTATACTTTTGGAAGTGTTTCTAGATTAAGGTTCTTCGATGAGGGATTGGAGAGATGGCTCAGCAGTTAACAGCATGTATACCTCTTCCAAAAGACCTGAGTTTGGTTTCTAGCATCCATATATGCGACCTACTCAGCCCAGGGGATCCATTGCTCTCTTTTGGCCTCCTCTGGCACGTACGTATGTGCACAAACTCACATTCACATAAATACGTAATAATTAAAAACAAGTATAATAAAAAAGATGAACTTCGGTGAAGGTCTATGGTAGATTTCTGATTAGATAAATCAGTGTATGGAGACTCACATTAACTGTAAGTGAGACCAGTCCTTGAGCAGAGATTATGGACTGTATAAAATGGAGAAAGTGCTAATTCATTGCTCTCTGATTCTTGACTATGAGTATGGTGTGACCAGCTGCCTTAAGCTCTTGTCTTTGTGATTTCCTCTCCAAGATGAACTGTGAGGCAAAATAAATCCTTCTTTAAGTTGCTTTTGTCACAGATCAGGGAAAGTAGTTAAGACAATATTAGAGTTTTGATAGAGATTTTATTAAATTGATATAGATACTTTTTTTTTTTTTTTTTGGTTTTTCGAGACAGGGTTTCTCTGTGTAGCCCTGGCTGTCCTGGAACTCAGTCTGTAGACCAGGCTGGCCTCGAACTCAGAAATCCGGCTGTCTCTGCCTCCCAAGTGCTGGGATTAAAGGCGTGCGCCACCACCGCCCAGCAATATAGATACTTTATTGCAGTATATTCCTTTTCTAATAAATTCATAACTTTTGCATTTATTATTTTAACATTTGTTTGCTTGTTGTTCTTGGTGGTTGTGGTTGTGGTTGTGGTGGTGGTGGTGGTGGTGTGTGTGTATCTGTGTGTAGTTCAGAAGATAAATTCTATGTGTGTTGGCTCTTTCTTCCCATCATATTGGTTCTACTTACTTGGATCTAGCTTAACTGTTTTCATCTAACTTTTTAAAAAATATGTATGGGTGTCTTGCCTGCATTTACTTCTGTACATTTACTTTTGTACTTCTCACCAAAGTCAGAAGAGGGCAATGGATATCCTTGAACTGGAATTACAGACAGTTGTGAGTTGCTATGTGAGTGCTGGGAATTGAACTGAGCAGCAAGTGCTCTTAACTGTTGAGCCATCTCCCAGTCTCTGGACCTCATGTTTACATTCAGTCAGCCAGTTCAAATGTTTTTTTTTTTTTTTTTTTATTAGTGACTTGAGATCTTAATGCTGAAAGTTATTGTTGAGAGTTATTTATTAATTTTTATAATTTTAATATTAGTTTATCTGGATTGAATTGTCATTATTTTCTTTATTCCTTATTAGATTTGGAAGGTTTTCTTTTCTGGGCAGGGATCCCTTCACAGCTGTCCTTTGTTGTTCTACTCCTCTCAAGAAATGTGTCTGTTCCTGTGTTCCTGTGCATGAGGCTCTTTCTACCTCCTCTGTGTGTAGTTTTCTTTAAGTGTCTCCTACAGTGCTTGCTTGGTGAATATGAATTGCTTTTGTTTGAATGTGTCCTGGAATGCCCTAATTTACCTATTAATTTTACAAGAGAGTTTTTGCTGGGTGTAGCAATCTTGAAATGTAACCTTTCATACTCTTCTGTCCTTTAGGTTAAGTTGTTAATGACAAATCTGTTGTTAGTCTGCTGTGCTTGTCTCTGTTGTTAGCCTTTGTGAGTTGATGTTTTTCTGTAACAGCTTTTTGTGTTGTTTGCTTTGTGTTGTTTACAATATATTGTGAAGAGGTTTGTGTGTGTGCGTGCGTGTGTATGTGTTTGTGTTTATGTGTTCATTCCTTTCCCTAGATTTGGGGGATTTTCCACTAAAATTTCATTGACTACATTGGTTATATACCTTTGGCATGGAATCTCAATACTTCCTTTTATCCTATGAATTCTTTTGATTGTGTTACAGAATTCTTGGTTGTTGTAGGCATGCTCACTTTTCTCCTTATTAATTAATTAATTAATTACAGAATCTTAGTAGGTTGTCTTGGCTGTCCTAAGACCCTCTATGTAGACCAGGCTGTCCTAGAACTCACTATGTAGACCAGGCTGTACTTGAATTCTCAAAGATCCACTTGCTCTTTCTTCCCTGGTGCTGGGATTAAAAGCATACACCACCATGCCCTGTCCTATCTTTTAATTTTTTAATACTTAAAAAAGATTTATTTTATGCATACAAATGTTTGCCTCCATGTGTATGTATCTCTCTCTCTCTCTCTCTCTCTCTCACACACACACACACACACACACACACGGATACTCATATCCACATAGAAATATACATGCACTCACACAAACATGTGACTTGTCTTACAGGTGTGGCTCCCCATCTGCCCCCTTTTTTAAACCAGCCACCCATTTTGCTTAGTGTGTTGATAACAATTTCCAAAATTTGGCTTAGTACTGTTGTTACTTCAATAATTGTGATTCTCAGTAACTACCAGAGAGGATTGGAAATATATAGGTCTGTAAATAATATTTAAATTTGGGCAACTCTTTTCATAGCCTATTATATCACAATAACTTAATAGGTCTAGTGATATGACTGCTTGAAATACTGTCAAAGGCCTTCTGAGACATTTGCAGAGCAAGGGATAAGAAATAAGAACAAGGGCTGGAGAGATGGCTCAGTGGTTAAGAGCACCGACTGCTCTTCCAGAGGTCCTGAGTTCAATTCCCAGCAACCACATGGTGGCTCACAACCATCTGCAATGGGGTCTGATGCCCTCTTCTGGCGTGTCTGAAGAGAGCAATGGTGTACTCATAGACATAAAATAAATAAATAAATCATTAAAAAAAAAGAAGTTAACATTAAAAAAAGAAATAAGAACAAAACGATTTTGCACAACGAAAGACAAAAATAGGCACATTACTTACAAAAGAATAGGAAGAAGACGTATGTAAAAGGGAGAAATTAGAAGAGGCAAGAACTGAAATTATTTATTCAAAAATTTACACACACACACACACACAGAGAGAGAGAGAGAGAGAGAGAGAGACTGACTGAGACTTATGGCTAGGTTTTTGCCACAGAGTAATGTGGCAGTCAGAGGAAAAACTGTAGGTGTCTGTTCTGGCCTCCCACCATATGGCTTCTAGGGTTTGAACTGAGAAAGCATCTTTATCTGCTAAGCCATATTGCTAGTCCTAAAAGTGTCTTATTTTAAATTTTAACATCCTCCCATTTATCCCTCCTTCATTCTTTTAGACATCATCTCCTTTTATAACCTAGATTGTTTTTCAGTTCACTGTTAGCCTCCCGAGTGCTGGGATCCAAGATGTTCAGCCAGTCTTCTTTAATTTTTTTTTTCCCTGTTCTGGAATTCGCTTTGTAGATCAGGCTGGCCTTGAACTCATGTAGCTCCTTCCCAAAGACGTTTGCCAGCACACCAAGCTTTCTTTAAATTCATAAGGACACAAACTATCCTTTCTCCATTTGTTTCTTCTGCAATATCAAGCCCATTGCCCCATGTACATCTGAGAATTGATAATTTTCTAGGTTTTAAATGAATTGGGGCATAAATTAAGAAGACAAAGTCTCTCTCACAAAATGGAGGAAGTCAGGACTCAAGAGTTTGTTTTTAATCCTTATCTGATTGGACGCCTTTGACTTACTGACATTTCCTAATTAAGTTCTGCCAATTTTCAAAGTCTTCTCATAGGAATAATTTCGCTGCCTAAAGCACTTTGTGGCGCCATCTTCTGGGGCCTTGAGAAGACTCTGGATTTAAAACTGTATGATAGGTCTTGGTTCTTTAAAGTCCTTCCAGATAGTTTTTAGACGCTCTTTAGACGCATGCGCGGTCTAGCCAGGAGGAAACTACAATTCCCAGAAAGGATTGCTCTAGCGGGGAGGGGGAGGAAACTCCCGTTGTCAAGGGGGAAATGATTCTCGCGAGAAAATGAGTCTGTGGCGGCTGTGCGTCCTGGGCGGAGGGGGGCGGGGAGAGTAAGGAGGAAGAGGAGGAGGTGCAGTCCCACAATACCCGGCGGAGGGCGGGTGGGTGGTTAGTGTCTGGTCTGTGCGGCGCTTCGGTCCCAGGCGGACTCAGCTGCCTCTGTCTCTTTAACGCGAGAGGAAGCGATGCGGAGGGGTGGAAAATGGCAGAGCTGCAGATGTTACTAGAGGAGGAGATCCCGTCTGGCAAGAGGGCGCTGATAGAGAGTTACCAGAACCTGACCCGGGTGGCGGACTACTGTGAAAACAACTACATACAGGTGAAGAGCTTGGGCGGCCGGCGGGGGCGGCTGGGGCGACAGGCAGGCTGGGCGCGGTGGGAGCTGCCCTACTCCGCCACCCTCCGCCCCAGCCCGAGCGGCCGCCGCCGCGGCGATACAGGAAGTGGCCGCGGCGAGAAAATGGGTGAAGAGCAGGGCCGCCGCGGGCGCCGCCGGCCCCGAAGCTGCGCCCCGCGTGCCCAGCCGGCTGTGCTCCCGGCAGGCTGACCCTGCCGGCTGTGCTCCCAGCAGCCTGCGCCGGCCGAGCTGTGCTCCCCGCAGCCTGCCCTGGCTGAGGTCTGCGCCCAGACCCCGCAGCTTTCCCCACCAGGGCTCTGTTTCCTGCAGCCTTCCCTGCCTGGGCGTGCTCCCTGCAGCCTTCCCAGGCCGGGTCGTGCTCCCTGCAGCCTTCCCAGGCCGGGTCGTGCTCCCTGCAGCCTTCCCAGGCCGGGTCGTGCTCCCGGCAGTCTTTCCTGCCGGGGCTCTCCTCGCTGCAGTCCTCTCTTGGTCGGGCTATACTCCGCGTTGCCCCTTTTGGCTGGGTTGGTCTTAAGACCCCCTCAGCCTTACCTGGTAGGGGTCGGCCCTGGCTGAGGTCTTCCTGGAAATCCCGCAGCCTTTTGGTCGCCTTGGACCCCAGACTTCTCTGTCGCCCCTGTGCTTAGTGTAAGGAGCCTAGGACTGGAACAGCTGCGAGAGGAATGGGCAGGAAAGGAAAAGCGGGGTGTGTGTCGTTGGAGGGTGGGGTGGGGGTGATTATGTTAGCTCATCCTAGAGGGTGTGCCTTTTATTTAAAAAAATTGTCACGAGTCACATTTGTACAGACCTCCTAATCGAGTGCGGGGAGTGATTGCTGAGGGCTTGATAAATTTTATCTTAAAATTCTTTTAAATGAAGGAAATCCGCGCGTGCCTGGCGATTTTCAAGTCGGACTTTTCCTCCTCATCATCATTTACTTCCGCTTTAGCATAATGTATACTCGTTATTATAAAGCACGAATGATTCATAGGGAAATTCAGTGGGAAATGTCTTAAATACTTTTCTTCCTCCAAATGTTCTTGGACTGTTGCCTTTGAACGCAGTGGTGTCATCGGGGTTGCTTATGTTCTGAGATTCTTTTTATCGTGAGTTAATATATAGAAGAATATAGAGTAGATTAGCAAACATGATTTAGTCTTTAAGTTATAACATAAAATTGCTTCTTGGTTTATCAGGAAATTCTTGGCACTTTTACTATGCCATGCTTGCTTGTGCTTATTAGTGATTAAGTGAATTGTGTGTAGTTTGGCTTGTAGTCCCTATGGTTGTGTAAAAACTAACAGTAGAAGCAAATAAAGTAGTGGAATTCTTTGTATCAGACGAGACTAGAAATTCACTTCTTGTTGATAAGGCAAAACCAGACCAGTCTTTGAAAAGTTAGGGGCAGACCTGCAGTATTTCTAAAAGTGCCTTTCGTGTGATTATCATTTTCAAGAGTGGCTAGTTTCTGTAGTAGCTGATGCCTGTAGACTTTGTTCTCAGAGGGAGATCCTGTTTTGAGACTTGAGTATTTGTCACTTTCCATATTAGTAACATTCTATCTGGAGTGGTACTCCAAGGAATTTGTCTTCATATTTTCTTTTCCAGCCTTTGACTTTGGTAATCTGCTGATAAACTTGTTGAATGCCTCCTGTGTCTTCTGTATAACTTGTTTTTGAAAACTCTATGTGGCTGTTTAAAAACACATTTTAAAGAGAAGGGCTACCTTAACCACTGTTAAGAGCGGTTGGTGCTTTTGCAGAGGACTCGAGTTCAATTCCCAGCACACACATACATGTAGGCAAAATACTCAAAAGTAAAATGAGTTAAGTCTAATACGTTAAACCTATTTTAAAATCGTACAAAAATGTGGATATAGTGTGTAGATAGAAAAGTGAGATTTTATTTTATAGATACTGAAAAATGTACATCTTTTATTTATTTTAGTACGAAAAGCCTTGAGTTTGTTGCATCTTTGGTTCCCAGCACTTGTATGAGGCAGGTTACAACTGCCTGCAACTCCAGCTTCAGGGGATCTAACATCCTCGTGTGGACTATGGCGACCTGCACTCAGGAGTGCATGGACAGATCCACACACAATTAAAATGAATAAACACACAACTTAAAGCAGCCCACTTTAATAGGTAGTAGTGCTGGTTAGGGTGAGTAGTTACTTCGTTTTTCTTTGTGTGTAAAGTTTTGGTTTGTTTTCAGACACAGTCTCATTCTAGACCAGGCTGCTGGCTTCTCCATCCTCCTGTCAGCCTCCAGGTGTCATGGTCAGAAGTGTAGCTTCCATACCCAGCTGAGTGAGACAGGAAAGGTTTTTTTTTTTTTTTTTTTTTTCTGGGGGGGGGGGAAGGGAGACAGAGTCTTTATGCCATCTTGGCTGATCTGGAGCTTGTTATAGATGATCAGGCTGGGTGGTCTCTGTCTCTTCTACTGACTGGGATTGAATATGAATCACCGTGCCTGAGGAGAAGAATTATCATACCTACTGTGAGACAATTGCTGTGTGTTTTACCATGATAATTATTGTGTTGTTTTCTTATGTTTTGAAAATTCAGTCCTGTTCTGCTGAGAAGTTATTTTGGCGAGTCCTTGGGCTTTGGGCCCTGCTGAGTTTAGTAGTTAAAATGAGTCATTAAATGCAGATCTTATTAAAAGATTATTCAACTGTCTTAAAAAGGATGGAGTTAGCCGGGCACTGGTAGCGCACGCCTTTAATCCCAGCACTTGGGAGGCAGAGGCAGGCGGATTTCTGAGTTCGAGGCCAGCCTGGTCTACAGAGTGAGTTCCAGGACAGCCAGAACTACACAGAGAAACTCTGTCTCGAAAAACAAACAAACAAGAAAACCAAAACAACAAAAAAAAGGGATGGAGTTTTAAAGTTATGGGGTGAGGCTGGAGAGACAGCTCAGCAGCCAAGAGTACATACTGCTCTATCAGAGGATCAGACTAGAGTTCAGACCGCAGCACCCTCATGCAGCTTAAAAATGCCTGTAACTCCAGCTTCAGTGAATCCCATGTTCCCTGCTGGTATGGCACACGTGCGCACACAGACACACACACCATTTTAAAAAATGTTATAAGACTGTCAGGTATAGTGGTACATGCCTTTAATTCCAGTACTCAGGAGGCAGAGGCAGGCAGATCTCTGTGAGTTCCAGGACAGCCAGAGCTGTTATATTCTTTCCATATTGCATATACACTTTCCATATTAGTAACATTTTGTTGAATGGTACTCCAAGGAATTTGTCTTTATACTTTATTTTATAACCTTTGACTTTGGTAATCATAGAACCTCACGTTTTAAATTTTTATGGCTGAAATTCTACCAACTTCATTTGGATTGGGAAATATATTTTTAAGTATGTTTATTTTTTAAATCTCTCTCTCTCTCTCCCTCTCCCTCTCCCTCTCCCTCGCCCTCTCTCTGTGTGTGTGTGTGTGTGTGTGTGTGTGTGTGTGTATGTGTACGCTCAAGTGTACGTACATTTCAGCAGAAGCCCCGGCTTCTGTTTTAATTATTAGTCTTTGGTATCAGTGTGAATTAGTTAACTTCAGCTCCCATAACATTTGTTTCCCTGTGCACATTATCTTGGAAAGGAGGTAAATTTTGACGCTGGAATAACTTGAGGTTGGTAGAAGCTTGAATGTTGTGAACGTGTACAGTTTATGCTTGTTTATGAGCGAAACAAATGTTTTTTTTTTTTTTTTTTTTTTTTTCCGAGACAGGGTTTCTCTGTGTACCCCTGGCTGGCCTGGAACTCAGTCTGTAGACCAGGCTGGCCTCGAACTCAGAAATCCACCTGCCTCTGCCTCCCAAGTGCTGGAATTAAAGGCGTGCGCCACCACCGGCCGGCAAAACTAATTGTCAAAAGTGCATCTCATACCTTTAAACTTTATATTGTGAAATGGGGAAGGTGGTACATACTTGTACCCACCACTCAGGAGGCTGAATCGGGAAAATCACAATTTTCAGATCAGAAGTTTTAGACTAGCCTGACCTACATAGCAAGACTTCATTTAAAAAAAGTAAAGAAACTTAAAAAGGTAGTGTTTTGAAAGACATACTGTCATTATGTTGACTAAGAAGACTGGCCTCAGACTTCTGGGCCCAAGCAACTTCCTGTAGCCATAGGCGTGGGCAGATGCGCATGTGCATGTTTAGCCAGCATCTGTCGTTCTCTTTTCCCCTCTGCGTCCTGTTTTCTTCCCTTTCCTCCTTTTCTTCCTCTTGCTTTTTCTCTTTCTGGCCAAAGTACAACCATCTGGGTTCATTGACATTAAATATCTAATGTAAGTAAGGTTCGGTAGCTACTAATAATGCCTGAAATAAACACTAGCCCTTCAGATTCCAGTGCTAAATCCCTTTTAATCCTGAATTGGTTACTTTCTGAAAAACATTTCTGTTAAAAAGAATGGAAGAAGACAGTAATTGGAGTTAACAATAAAGGATAATACATATTTGTTTGCCACTGACCTTGGATGTTCAAGTCTCTTACATGATTTGGCATAAAATTTGCATCAAATCTACATATATACTCCTGTGTATATTGAGAGCTCTCACTTCTTGATTACTTGCAATGCTAAATACAATTTAAGTTCTGTGTAAATGTTTTTTTAAATTACATTTATTTGTGTGTCTGTGTTTGTGTGTGTATGTGTATGTAGATTAGAGGATGACTTATAGGAGTTGACTCTCTTTCTACCATATGGATTCTGGGGATTAAACTCAAGAGTTACTACATTTGGAGGCAAGCACTTTTACCTCTTAGCCATCACACTGACCTTAAATTCTTATGTTTTCACACACAATAGTTTTTAGGGAAGAGTGACAATAAAGTCTGCGAAGCACAGTAGGTTTAATATATGATTGTTAAACTACACAGATAAGGAGAACCAGCCTTAATTGATCCTGTTTATTGAGTGCCTATCCTGCTGTAATCTTTCCTACTTTGTATTTAATCCTTATAAGCTGTCTGTCATAGGGAGTGCCCTCATATAAATGAGAAAATTAAGACAGAAATTTTAAATAAATTTTGCTTGGCTATACATTTAGTGATTGGCAGATTCCTTAGTTGTGACAGACTCTACAGGTGGGTGGAGTAGTTTGCATATCACACAGTTTTCATGAGAATCTAGACCTCAGACTAGTTCAGGAATGTTCTTAGAGTAAGTAGACCTGTTGGACGAGTATGGGAACCTAACAGCTCCAGCACCATTCTTTTGAAAATACATTCTAAGTTCTAAGCTGCAAAAAGGAGAGCAGGTAGGTTTGTACTTTGGAGCTTCACTGGCTCAGGCTGGCTTTTCTCTGAGCTCAGCAGTTAAGCGTGTAGACTGCTCTTCCAGAGGACACAACTTTGATTCCCAGCCCCCATATCAGGAGGCTCACAACCACCTGTGACCGCATCTCCAGGGAGATCTGATGCCTCAAGCACCTGTATTCTTGTGCATATGCCCAACACTCAGGCACACATACATACATATGATTTAAAACAATAAAAATAAATCTTACCTGGATATGGTAGTGCATGATTTTAATTCCAGCACTAGGGAGGCAAAGGCAGGCAGATCTCTATGAGTTTGAGGCCACCCTGGTTAACAAAGCAGGTTCTAGGCCACTATGGCTACATAGTAATATCCATCCATCCATCCATCCATCCATCCATCCATCCATCTGCACACACATACACACACAATCAAATTACAAATGGAAAAAAGACAGTTTAAATACAAGCTTCCAGATGATATGTAGCCCCCTAAAATATACTCAGTAATTTTCTTTGAGAATATTACTATCAAGAACTGATGTGGCTCTTTTTTGTTTGCTTGTTGGTTTTCTGTGGAGGAAACATTTCTGCTCAAGGTTTTGGTCTGCAGTTGTGTGGCAGTATTGCTTTTGTGCCTATGATTAGGCAGCACATTGCAGTGGAGATTATGTAGGAGAAGAAAACCTTCAACTCATGATGGCTGGGCATATCAGTCAGGGTTGTCTAGAGAAAGAGAGCCAGTAGCGTGAATATGAATTACAAAGGAATACATGAGATTAGTGTACACAGTATGAGCTGGGCTGTATAGCAGTGGCAGCCTATATTCTGGAGAAGCTAGCTTCACACTCAGTAGCTGCTCTGTCCACAGGGGTGGCTGCTTCAGCAGCCTCAGTGCTGAAAGCCTGGTGGGTTCAGCTTGTCTTGGAAGGTCGAAGAAGCTGTGGTTTCCATACATAGCACAGAGGGGCAGGAGCAGTGAGCAGTAGGGTAGATGGATTCAACAGTAAGGAGCAAAGATGGGCTCCTTTCTCAGACTTCAGTATATCCGGGTTACTCCTGGAGGGTCTGTCCATTTTAGGGAGGGTCTTTCCCCTCAGTCAGTAGGATTTTCTTTTCAAAGTACATCATTGAAAGGATAATAGGAAAATTACAATGCATTTTGATATAAAACAAATAATTTACTTGATAATTTTAACAGTATACATTATATAGCAGACTTTGGGATTGTTTTTCAGTGTTACCAGTCTGTTGACTCAAATATGTTTACTCTTGGCTCTGTTGATTTTTCTCTACTTACAAAAAGTTTCAGAATTAATTGGAAGTGTATCCATGTTCATAACAAGAATCTGAAAGCAAATAGAACATCTTAAGAAAGATAATGTGTTTTGTTGCTAAGTGTTCCCTGATGTGATGGCCTGGTGTGATGGCTATTGCCTGTAATCCTGTGGTAGGAGGATCACCACCAGTTCATGGCAGCCTGCTGTGGTACAGAGTGATCCAAGTTAGCCTAGTCTAGAATGAGACCCTGACTCAAACAAATGACAGGAAAGGCTACTAAGTACCTTCTTTCTCCTCTCTAGCTCGTCCCTCCTCCTCTTCCTCCTCTTCCTTTTCCTCCTCCTCCTCCTCCTCCTCCTCCTCCTCCTCCTCTTCCTTCTCTCTCTCTCTCTCTCCCTCTCCTCTCTCTCTCCTCTCTCTCTCCTCTCTCTCTCCTCTCTCTCTCTCCTCTCTCTCTCCTCTCTCCTCTCTCCTCTCTTTTCTCTCTCTCCCTTTTTTCCCTTTTATGTAGCCAGGCTGGTTTCTCACTGGTAGGTAGTTGAAGATGACCTTGAATTCCTTTCTGCCCCTATCTTTCATGCTCTGGAATTCAGAACCACTGTGCTCTGCAGCTGTGCGTGATTCTTCAATCACTCGTAACTGTTATCCTTCAACTTGTTCCTGTATTCCTGCCCCAAACTACCACTAGTTAATCTGACAGGTCTTATTTATTTTACTTCTTCAGCGTGTGTGTGTGTGTGTGTGTGTGTGTGTGTGTGTGTGTGTGTGTTTGTATTGGGAGGGAGAGATAGAAAGAGATGGATGGATAGACCCACGTAGATGCCACAGTGCCCATTTGGAAGTCACACAGCCTTTGAAGGTTGTTCCTCTCCTTTTACTGTGGTCCTGTGAATAACCTGGGTTCCAGGTTATTAGGCTTTCACTGTCCTGCAGTTTCTCTGCTGAACTATATTTCAGCCTCTCTCAACCCTCATTAGTTCTTCTTTTTTTTTTTTCGAGACAGGGTTTTTTCTCTGTAGTTTTGGCTGTCCTGGAACTCACTCTGTAGACCAGGCTGGTCTTGAACTCAGAAATATGCCTGCCCCTGCCTCCCAAGTGCTGGGATTAAAGGCGTGTGCCACCACTGCCCGGCCCATTAGTTCTTCTTAAGTGAGTTAAATAATTCCTTTTGTTTTATTTAGTATGTTTTTGAGGCAGTCTTACTGTGTAGCTCAGGCTGTCCCGAAACTCATGGCAATATCTTCCTTTTTTGAGTGTTGGGACTGTAGTGTGAAACATTTCACCTGCTTTTTTTTTTTTCTCTTTCAAATGGAATATAATGCTCCATTATAGGAGAGGTGGCACTGGAGAATGTCTCCCAGCTGACTCACTATGTGAGTCAACTTAAAAAAAAAAAAGCAATCTGTTGGAATTCTGGCCTGCTCAACAAGAGGGAAAGCACGGCCTGGTGCTGGAACCCACCCAGCTGCCCAGAGGAGTGCCTCCAACCAACCCACTTCTAAACCCGCATAATCCTTAACTACATTCTAAATGTTTTGTTATACAGAGTATTTTGATCATATTATTTTCCTTCTCCCAGTTCCTCTCAGGTCCTTCTTAACTTCTGACCAGTGTGTGTATGAAAGCAGGACCAAACCTCCCCAAGCAGCAGGAAACACAGCAAAGCAAAGCAAAACAGAGTGCACATAAAAATGGAGTCCATTTTGGTTTTGTGTTGGTCAATTACTCTTGGGCATGGGGGTTGCCCTGGAGTGTGGTGGTTACACCTCCCAGTAGCACTTCATTGTAGGAAACTGATTTTCTTTTCCCAGCAGGTATCAATTACAAATAGCTTCTTGGTGTAGCGTGGGACCTTGTCTATGCTGGTGTTTTGCCTGGTTTGAACTTGTGCAGGGTTTGTGCCTGCTGTCACAGTTGCTGTGAGTTCGTACACACATCTGTCCTGTTGTATCTGGAAAATGAGGTTTATGACTTGGAGTCATCTGCCTCTGGCTTGAACAGTCTTCCCACCTCCTCTTTTAAATAGTGGCATTTTGCATAGGTACATTTTAAAACTGATCTTTATGCCTCACCTCTCATCTAACTTTTTGCAACAGAGGGGACCATTATAGAAAATGACAATCCAGAAAATAAAGGACTGTGGAGGCCAGTCCTAACCATTACATCTGCACCACACCTCCTGCACCTGAGTCTCAGGGATCATTGCAGATGAGTGAGTGGAAAAGATTGTAAGAGCCAGAGGATCAGGAAGTTTTATGTAGGAGTGTCTTCTAGGAATTACAGAAGCTACACTCATGAGGTCTCACCAGCATAGACATGACCTGAAAAAGGACTCTACCAGTAAACATGCTAATGTGGAGGAGGAAAGCTCATAAGGTCTGAACCCTAGACAACTAGACTGCAGGCAACGAAGGAATTCCGAAGAAGTTGTCTTCCCTAGAGAAGTGGCCCATCCCTTCCCCTAATTGTTAATCAAATACCAAAACGTCAGTCCTGAAAGCATGCACACAAGTGACATTATATGGACTGAACAGGTTGTATTTATGTGTTTAGGAATACACACACATACACAGACATACTCAAACAATTAAAAAGAGGCCATGAATTCGAAAGAGAGCAAGGTGTGGGTGTGTACATGAAGGGTTGGAAGGAGAAAGGACAAGCTGGAAATGGTATAACTGTAATCTCAAAAGGAAAAGAAAGGAGCAACCTAGCTCTTATTCTCTTACTCTCTTGCCTCTAGCTTCTCTCTGTCCCCTTGCCCTTCCCTCCTTCCCTTCCCCCTCTCTCCACGTGGTCATGGCCGGCCTCCACTTCTCTCCTTTCTCCTCTTTCTCCACCATCTTTTCCCGTTTCTCTCCCTACCTTTGTCCTCTGCCCTTGAATAAACACCCTCCCCTTTGGAAAAAAAAAAGGAGCAACCTGATTTTATGTTTTGGCCAATCACAACCATTTCTTTGGACCAGTCACAGCCTCGTCCCCTAGCATTAATTACAGTCTTTGAGGCTTGGATTTTAGGCCCTCTGTCTTACCTCTTAGCATCAGTCAGAGCAATACATCTACTGGGGGCAGCGCTCTCTCGGGCCAAGGTGGCAGGGGCACCTAGAGTTCCTCAAGGCACATGATAGCAAAAGTCTGGTCCCAGCTGTTTCAGACAACCCTGGCTGGGGTTGTTCCTTTAGGAGCTGCAGCCTTAGCATGATTAGCACAAGGTTTCTAGGTGGAGAGGGTGCTCCAAACAGCTAGTGCCAGCATATAGTTGTGCACCTGACTCAAGGTAACTTTTTGTTTGGTTTGGTTTGGTTTTTGTCATTTGCAGACAGAACTGTTCTTGAACTTGGGTTGTAGCTGAGGATGATCTTGAAAACCATGTCCTCCTTTCAAGTGTCGGGATTACAGGAGAGCATTTATTGAATCCTGGCTTCTATTAAAGTTTTAAAAATATTTTGTATTTTTATGTGTATGAGTGTTTTGCCTGCATCTGTGTCTGCATACCAAATGCCTGTCTGATGCTCAGTGATGCCAGAAAAGGTGCCAGATACAATTCCGGAACTGGAATTATGAGTAGTTGTGAGCCATTTTGTAGGTGCTAGGTACTGAATCTGGGTCCTCTACAAGAGCAGTAATTGCACTTAATTGGTAGGTGTCTTTCCAGTTCCCTACCCCACCCACACCTGGCTTTTACATCTTAAATTTGCCTATTCTACATCTGTTGTATTAGCTGTTGAGTAGACACTTGCTATAGCTTCCTAGTGATCCCTTTGTCATCTTCACACATCTTCCTTTGACCAGTTATCCTCTCCGAGCTTCTGTTGCAATACTCTGGTACTCTCAGAGTAGAAATCTCTGCTGGTGCGATGGTTTGGGGGTCAGAACACTTTTTGCTAAGCCTCATGACCTGTGTTACAAGGAGAGAATTTACTCTCACCAGTTGTTTTCTGATCTTCATATTTACACCATGGGAATGCATGCAAACAAGTAAGTATTAAAAAAAAAATAAGCCTCGCATGGTGGTGCACACCTTTTATTTCAACACTCAGGAGGCAGTTGGGTCTCTTGAGTTCAAGGCCAGCCTGCTCTTCATAGTGAATTCCAGGACAGCTAAGACTATGTAGAGAAACACTGTCTCAAAAAAGCAAAAATATCACTACCTGTTTAAAATCTTCTAGTGATTTACTATTAATATACTGCTGTAGTTTACACCTTCAAACCCCATGTTATTAAGACCTTTTGGGAGGTGCTTGTCATGGGGATTCTGCCCTCAAAAATGAGATAGGTAAGTACTTAAAGATTAGAGGGAGTGAGTTTGGCATGTTTGCCCTTTAGCCTTTCCCCATAGGTGGATATAGCAAGAGACCATCACTACACAAAATGTCCACAACTTGATTTTTGGGTCTTTTTTTGAGATAGGGTTTCTCTGTGTCTCTGTGTCTTGGCTGTCCTGGAACTTGCTCTGTAGACCAGACTGGCCTTGAACTCACAGAGATCTTCCTGCCTCTGCCTCCTGAGTTCTGAGATTAAAGGCATGTGCCACCACTGGCCAACAGTAGCCCAGATTTTAAAACTGAAATAAGGGGCTGGAGAGGTGGTAGAACACTTGCTTTTCCTTAGGACTCATGTTCTATTCCTAACACCCACATACTGGTTTACAACTGTCTGTAACACCAGTTCCAGAAGATTGGAATACTTTCTTCTTGCTTCTGAAGGCGTCATACACATGTAGTACACAGACATGTATGCAGGCAAAATACACTTACAGTATGTGTAAAATAAGTTTCTGTTACATATATTACAGTCTGATATTTTGTCATAACAACACACATTAAGATATGTAATAAGTTTCAGTGCAGTCTGGGAGGGTCTGTGTGTATAGTTGGATTGGCCTTACCTTGTCTGCCATACCGACTTCTTAGCTGCATTTTTCAGTGGCTGAGACAAAGCACTATGACCAAGACACCTTATGGAAGGAAGTGCTTATTGGTGGCTTGCAGTGTCAAGAGGGTGAGTTTGTATTTATCATGGTAGGAAGCATGGTAGGCAGACAGGTATGGTGCTGGAAGGTGAGAGCTTAAACCTGACCTACAAGCATGAGGCACACGCGCACGTATGAACACACACACACACACACATTCACACAGACAAAACAAAAAACAAAACTAAAACCCCCTCATTTCAAATAGATAAGGAAGTAGTAAAATGGGAGCTAGAAAACCAGGATTTGGAAGAAGGGGCTTCTTCAGCTACAGGGGTTAGTATTACTTGTTGAAAATAGCTTCTTTCTATCTAAATATTTTTTATGTGTTTTGAGTGCCTGGGAGTGTGCAGTGCCTGCAGAGGCCAGAGAGGGCACCAAATTTTGTGGAGCTGGGAGTTACAGGTGGTTGTGAGCTGCCTAACATGGCTGGGAACAAAACCTGGGTCCTTTGGAAGAGTAGCCACAGTCACCTCTGCAGCCTCTGTGAAATGAATAGTCACGAAGATTTGGAGGACTTGCTAGTTGCTTGCTTTGTGAAGATCTAAATACAAGTGGAACTGTTAGGAAATGAGAAACATTCTTATAAGGATAATGTGGCTGGAGAGTAGTTTGTGAGGGAGAAAAGTAAGTCAGAGAAATAATCAGGAGCCAGTTTGTGAGCCATAGGAAGGAAGCTGGAGTTTACTCAAGTTTGATGGGGTGAGTTGATTATAGGAATATTTGATTCACTTTTCCTTTTTAAGGACAGGATCTCACTGTGTAGTCCTGGCTGACCTCAGACCCACAGAGATCTGTCTGTCTCTGCTTCCTGAGTGCTGGGATTAAAGGTGTGTGCCACCATTGCATTGGGCTTGATTTACTTCTTAGAGGATTAGGCTGCTCAGTGGGAAACAGATTGAAAGAGGGAGAGCAGAGTCAGCCAGTGGGGCGAGTGTAAGCAGTTGGCAAGCATGATACTGAGGAGTTAGAGCAGGTGTGTGTGTTGAAGACACAATGGGAAGTATATGCTGGATTGCACGTGGTGTAAGAGAAAGGGATCTAAGTATAATGCCCGCTTTAAGCATCACTCTGTTCCCTTTAGCCTGGTAGCTGATGGTTGGGCCCTGGGGGTGGGTTGCAGGGAGAAGAATATGAAGGTGTCTGTTTTGGTTATGTAAAGTAGAGATATCTATTAAGCATATGGGCCAGTTGGCCATGCTGGAGCTCAGGAAAAACTATATACAATATGAAAGACATCATATTCACTTTCACTAATATTAACCAAGGTCTCATTGGAAAAATTTTAAATATTGAAAAGTTTTAAAGCTCAAGTTGATGATTGTGTTTTCCCAAATTCTTTTTTTTTGGGAGGGGGGCTTCAGAGTTCAAATTTTATTTATTGATAAGTCTTGCTGGTTATTTTCCTTAAATGATGAGCTTTGTACTCATCAACAGGAGACTGGCAGTACTCAAGCCTAAAAGTAGTTGTTGATGTGTCGGTTTTTAAAATAGTAATAATGATACATAAAAATGGTCTCATTTTACAAATAAGTTGTATTGTTGCTTTTTCCTAAAGACAACCATCATACATTGTCTGTAACAAAGGCAATTTTCATGTATTTAACTTCTCTTGTGGGGAGAAGGTGAAATAGGGTCTTACCATGTATTTCCAGCTGACCTGGAATTTGCGGTATAGACAAAGTAGAACTCACAGAAATCCATCTGCCTCAGCCCCCCAAGTGCTGAATTGGAAAGCTGAAGACCAACCTGAGCTACATAGAATAAGTCTGGGGAAAAAAAGTTTGACCTTGATCTTGTGAACAATTCCTTCTTCCTAAAGTAGACCACACTAAAGAACCTTTTTGACTTAGTAAGCTTTATAACTTTCTCTGTCGTAATGGGAGCCTGAATTTTAAAAATCATAGTATACTTGTTAATATATTTATACATATTGGATGTCTCTGACTAAAGTAGATTAGTAATCTCATGAAAATTTAGTTACTTATACATGAAACTTCTTGACATAAAACATAATATGTATTAATAGTTTTATATAGAGGGACTGGAGATGGGTAAGAGCATAGCACTTGTTGCTCTTTTGGAGGACCTTGAGCTTGGTTCCTAGTGCCCACATTGAGTGATTCATAATCACTTATAATCCTCAGCTCCAGGAATTCAGCATTCTTTTGGCTTCGGAGGGCATCTCCATCATCAGCACATACTCACACACATATATATGATTAGAGAAAAGTGAGGAGCTGGAGAGATGGCTCAGTGGTTAAGAGTTCTAGATGCTCTTCCAAGGCACCAGAGTTCATGTCCCAGCACCCTTGCCACATGGCCTGCAACTGCCTATAATTCTGGTTCCAAGAAGATCTGACAATCTTTTCTGGCCTTGGTGGATATCCTCTCACATGTAGCAGACATTCAAATTAACAGATAAATAAAAATAATAAATCTTTAAAAAAAATCTTTGAATAGGTATTTAGATCCAGAGCCTTTCTGTTCTGTATATTTAATTGCTGATGAAACTGATGGGTTTTAAGACTTTCCTGTATTCATTTTCTAGAGTCTGTGTCTACAATGTTTAGTTACATGGTTGCTTTTAGGCTGTTGTTCAAAATGATTTTTAGGAAAGAATAAAAAATATCCTTTTACTCTAAAATGATGACATAGTCATTTTAAATTTGAAAATGTTTCAAATTGGATTTAAAGAAATCTTACTGGGCTGCATAGATGACTCATGAGTTATGAACACTCCTTTATTCTTAGAGGATCTGAGTTTAAGTCCTCAGCACCTACATAGTGGTTCATAGCCACTGTAATTCTAGATCTAGGAGAATCTAATGACCTACAGTCCTCCACAGCATAATTTAAATCCTCCTCATCCCCAGAAACCTCAATCTGTTGTTGGAGGTCAGTGAGGTAAAAGTATTTGCTTTGAAGCCCAAATTCTGTCCCCAGAGCCCATGTAATGAAGGAGACAGCCAGTGTTCACAGTCTCTCTCACAGCTTGTCCTCTGACTGCCACACATTTTAAACCCACTGATAAATGTTAAAAAAAAAAGAAGCCCGTTGTTCATGCCCATGCACTTATAAATCTCCCTATTTAGAACACACACACACACACACACACACATCTTATATACTAATAATATATAAAATACACTAATAAATAATGCACAACAATAGAAGTGACTATGAGAAAAAGAAAATGAGGATCTTTTGTTGTTTTAGCTGTTTCTCTGGCATTCTCCTTACTTTTTATTTGATAGGATCTCATTAGTTTAACCTCTCAGTTGTATTTTTTCCCTGGTCAACCTAAGTCTTATAATTAGGAATTCCCAAAGCTGTAGGCATGGCAAATTGACCCCCGCTTTTCTCATCCTATCAATGTAAAGGAGGTCAGTTAGGATCCTGAGGCCATGACATCCTTCTTTTGGGTTGTGGTTGTTGCTGTGGCCACACTTCTAGCTGCATTGTACAGCATGGCGTGCAGGTGAGCATAGCACTTGCTGCAGATCATCTTGTCCTAGGTGTATGTACTCCAGGGCAAGCTGTCATAGTGAGGGCCAGTTCACACCGCAGTTCAGACAGTGCACTGCATTGCATGCAGGGTAAACTCTTAGGGATGTGGGCTACAGTGCTGTCATCCTCCAGCTGGTGGACAGTGAACTTCAGGTGAGATAACATTCTTGATAATGTTACTGGACTTGATCTCAAGAGCTATATGGTCTTGTGAGTCAGGGTCTTCTCAAAGACTTGCATCTTGTCTGTTGGTGGGCTGCCCTGTTGAAGAGAAAGAACTAGGCTCAGTTCTTGATCCTCTTGTCTTAACCCCCCAAATGTTAGGATTACAGATCTGTACTACCATGTCCGGCTCTTCATTTTATTATATACATTATTTTTCTGTCAAACCATGTCACTTTTAAAAGGTTTGATAAATCTGTTTTGTTTTTCTAACTCCAGGTTCCATTAAAGTTTCTGTTATTCAAATATACGGAATTGTGGGAATTTGTCTTCCTAGTTTGTCCTATGATGTTTTAATTGTTTTTGAGTATTGATAGAGAACCATAAAGATCCCAGAGGAAACTAGCAAACATTTGTATGATCTCAAGTTAGAATCACAGAGTTTCAAAAATAAATGCTTAGTAAAATGAAATGTATCTAACAAACTGTAATGCTTCACAGCAGAAATATATTAGTTAGTTGTTCAATATATTAGTTTAGCTGTTAATCAACAGCTTTAAAACTGCATTCATTTTTGTATGGGGAGGGAGAGAGGGAGAGAGGGAGAGAGGGAGAGAGAGAATGAATATGAACGTGTTTGTATAAGCCTGTAAGCAAATATGTACCATGATGTGCATGTGAAGATCAGAGGAGAGCTTTTGAGAGTCAAGTCTCTCTACCATGTGGGTCCTGCGGATCAAACACAGGTCATTAGGCTTGGTAACAAGCCCCTTTACACACTAAACTGCTTTACTTACCTTTTTGGTTTTAAAGTTTTTTTATTTTTTTATTCTGGTTTTATGCTTTTCAGGCTGGTCTTGAACTTCTGATTTTTTTTTAAGAATTATTTATTCATTTTATATATATGAGTACACTGTAGCTGTTTTCAGACACACCGGAAGAGAACATCAGATCTCGCTACAGATGGTTTTCAGCCACCATGTGGCTGCTGGTAATTGAACTCAGGATCTCTGGAAGAGCAGTCAGTGTTCCTAACCACTGAGCCATCTCTCCAGCCCAAACTCCTGATTCTATTGCCTCCACCTTCCAAGTGCTAAATCACAGATGTGTGTTGGGAACCAGCATTCCCAGCTAGTTTAATTGGGTTTTTTTGGAGACAAGGTCTCATTAGTTTTGCAGGTTGGCCTTGAATAGCTAGTCTCAAGTAATTGATTCTTTTACCTTAGGCTTATCTGTGGGTGGAATTAAAGTTGCCAGCCACCATGTCACCATGTCTAGCTCAGCAACTTTCTACCTCCTATTATGCATTCCAGTGGTTTTGTCTATAAGATGTAATCACTCTCCTCAAAGCTGTCTTCCTCACTAATCAAATAAATCATGAAACATAATCAATGATACAGAGAAAACACATTGACATGACTGAGTTCCTCTACTCAGCTTGATATGTCAAAGAAAATGTTATTAGGCTTGAGATCTGAAAAATGCTAATCAGGAAAGCTGGGGTTTGGTGGGTGCAGATAGTGGTATGTATATAGACTAATGGTATGTGAAAACAGTGATTTTTAACAGTTTATAAGCTTGAGTACTTTAGATTACAAAGTAGGGGAACAGTCTGTAAAGAAGTAGTAGGAACCAGATCCATCCAGCAAGACCTTATCAAGCCATAGTATAGTAGTGATTTTGGCTTTTTATCCCCTGAGGCTGATGAAAAGGCACTGAAAGTTTTAAACAATGAGATGACACTAATCCCAACAGTTGGGAAGCTGAGGCTGAAGCCATTCTTGACCACAAGAGATCCTCAAAAAGGGGAGGTGGGGGCTGGTGAACTGGCTCAGGTGTTACAAGGGGGTGCTGCTCTTATAGAGGACTCAAGTTTGGTTCCCAGTCCCCATGTCATGTGCCTCACAGTTGCCTGTAACTCCAGATTCAGGGGATCCAGTACTCTCTTCTAGCTTCTGTGGGAACCTGTATTCACATGCACATGCTAACATACACATACACATGATTAAAAATAAAATAAGTTGGGCTGGAGGGTTGTTTCAGAGGTTAAGGGCACTGGCTGTTCTTCCAAAGGACCCAGGTTCAATTCCCAGCATGCACATGACAGGTCTGTAACCTTAGTTCCAGGGGATCCAACACACACATACATGCAGAGAAACCCTGTCTCAGAAGAAAAAAAAAGACAAGAAAAGAAAAGACAAGACAAGAAAAGAAGAAATGGAAAAAAAAGTGGGGTTTGAAAAATCAAGTTAACAGGAAAATGCTAAGCTTTTCAAGCCCACAGCAAGTTCCATACCAGCCTGAGCTACCTAAGACTCTGTCCCCCAAAACAAAAATAAAACAGGCCGGTTAAAAGTGTTTGCTGTTCACCATCTGGTGGTGGTACATGCCTTTAACCCAGCACTCAGGAGGCAGAAGTAGGGGATCTCTGAATTTGGTTTATGAAACGAGTTACAGGACAGACAGGACTATACAAAGGAGTTCTTTCTCAAAGCAACAACAAAAAAGTGTCTGCTGCTCAATCATGAGAACCAGAGTTTGGACCCAAGCATTCATGTCAGGAACCTCATAACGATGAGGGTGTTGAATCCCTATTCTAGCCTTCTTCTAGCCTTCTCATGCCCTGCACACACAAACGTGCACATACACCTCCAAAATTAACCATAATTTTTAAAAATAAAGTATAGTTTCTATTACTAAATGTGGGAAACACAGGACTAATTTTCTACAGCTTAGTGTTAGCAGCTAAGATGTATTTTTGCCTCAGACCTCAACTCCATTACCCTCCCCTGCACCTGCAACTTATACTCAGGCCTCACAAACACACCTTCTGTCAGGTTGTTCCTACAATCTGCATCTGTTGCTTCTCAAACATCCTTTTCTCTCAACTTTTAAATTCAAGACAGCTAAACTTGCTGACTCATCTTCTCCAGACACTGTACTATACTACTATACGTCTTTAGTCTATGCGTCTCTGGATGGTCCTTTCAAAAGGGGATAGTTTTCAATCTATATGGAAGACATATATGTCCTGAAATTATTTGTAAAAAGCTACTAGAGGTATAAAAATGCCAGGGATCTATAATGCAGAAAGGTATTGAAAAACATCAAAATTAGCATTAAAGACAAAGACTGTACAGCTTAACCTCAATGCCACAATGGTATACAGAGACACCCTGGAGTCCTTTTTCTCTCATCCCTCCCCCTCCCCACTTCTGCCCACACAGCCAGCTAATAGTCAAGCCTTATTCCTATCTTCAACCCACTGTTCTGCCAATCAATCCTACTGTGGAGGAGTGAAAGCTGGAAAGTGTCAGAAACCAACTGTGCACTAATGGTTGAGAAAGAGGAATCCTACAGATTCACTTCTATGAGTGCAAATTGCCTTTTGCAGGCATAATAGCTTTATGATGGTAGAGAACAAATATAGGTAAAATACGCCATCCTTGGGCTTTCTCTATTTTTGTTTGTTTGTAGGGAGAGGGTGCTTTTGACCAGGATCTGCTATATAGCCCAAGTTGGCCCGAAATTCTCAATCCTCCTGCTGCAGAATTCTTTTTTTTTTTTTTAAAGATTTATTTATTTATTATATATGAATACACTATAGCTGTCTTCAGACACACCAGAAGAGGGCATCAGATCTCATTACAGATGGTTGTGAGCCA
This sequence comes from Grammomys surdaster, assembly GCF_004785775.1. Lineage (NCBI taxonomy): Eukaryota > Metazoa > Chordata > Mammalia > Rodentia > Muridae > Grammomys > Grammomys surdaster. Next base: position 318,887 of record NW_021604604.1, read on the forward strand.
CCATGCGGTTGCTGGGATTTGAACTCAGGACCTCTGGAAGTGCAGTCAGTGCTCTTAACCTCTGAGCCATCTCTCCAGCCCCCCTGCTGCAGAATTCTTATTATTGGGATTACACGTATATACTACTTTGCCCAGGAATCTCTGAGCTTTCTCTTCAGAGGACCCATGTCTTTCATCAATGGCTGGAACAGAAAGATCAGGAGTTCAAAGCCAGAGTGGGTCTACATGAGACCTTGTCTTCCAACAAAACATCAAAAGGTGTGGGTGAGGATGGGTATGTGCATGTGCACACACACTCACTATAGACCAACTTCCATATTCTTAGATATTTCCATCAAGTAATGATCTCTAAACAGCTATATAGCACAAGCATCACAATACCACATCATGATATCTACAAGTGAGAGCCTTCCATAGAGTAGGCAACTAGTAATTATTGTTTAATGAATCTCCTTCTAACCACCAGTTTAACACAACCCAATAGCATCAAGCATTCTTCTTTCTAGAACAGAAAACCAGAAAGTCTCAGCCTAGCATGCTGATGCCAGAATTGCACCACTGCTTAGGACTATCACATCCAAATCAACCTTCTTAGTGATCTCTTCTAGAGTTCTCCAAAGTACAGCTCAAGCTTCCTCCTACTCTTTTCTTGGCTCGTAAATGTAACCTTAGTTTGGTTTGGGGAGACTCAGAGCTGTTTTAGGAGGGTGGAGGCTGAAACAAGATCTCTTGCTCTGTAGCCCTAAACCTAGTAGCTCTGTGTCCTAAAACTATTAGCCCCAACTAACCTTGAGCTTGCAACAGTACTGCTGCCTCAGCTCCTGAGTACTGAAGTTACTGGTGTGAGCCTTCATGCCATCATATAAAACAAAAATAACCTTTATTTTTGATTTGCAATTGTTGTTTCGACTTTTTTATCAACTGACATCACTCTGCCAATCAGCTCCCGAGTCCTCAGGAACTACAAGAAGCCACCAGACACTACCAGAAGTTTTTTGGTGTGCTTCTTCCTATGAAATCACAACAAGTGACCATTAAGGAAAGGCAAGGCGTACCAATACATACCATCCAGTGTCGTCCACCATCTGTTGGGTCCTTCTTAACATCATGAGTGTGCTTTAGCAAAACATCCTTTCACCTGTAACCGCTTCAGAAACACACTCCTTCACTTGTCTGCCCCAGCAAAGCATCATCCAACAAAACTGACTTTCCAAAGAAACCAAAAGTCTCTGCTTCATTTTCCTGCCTCCCAAGTGCTGGAGGCGATCATGGGCTGTGCAGTACTATGCCAGCTCCATGCAGTACATGTAGTAGCGCCTGTAAATTGACATTGTGCCTTTACTTACCTATTTTGGTCCTTCATACAGATGTACCTTGGTATAACTAACAGAAACCATCTCATTAACTGAGTAAATGTACAGGTTTAGATCCAAATAAGCCACTTTAAAATGAGCCAACAATTTTAAGTTGGAGACTTTCATTATTAGGCACTTGTTTTTAATAAAGTTGTGTATTTCTTCTACCCATCCTTATTTTCCTGCTTCCTCATTCCCACCTATATCCCTGTACTCCCCAAAGAAAGAAAGGCAGCATGGTGCTATCTCACAGGTTTTTGTTTTGAATGAAGACTCATAGTGTGCTATGGAACAAACATGTTTGTACATCAGAAGTTTTAGGAAAAGATTTATTTGCTGAAAGTGCTTTTTCATTTTTATTTCTTTTTAAAAATTTCTTTTCCTTATTATTTTCAAGACAGTCTCATGGAGCCCAGGCTAGCTTTGAACTTGAATGTAGCCAGTGGTAATCTTGAATTTTTTTTATTTTCCTGTCTTCACTTCTCAAAAATGCTAGGGTTACAGTATGTAACCCCATGGTGATTTCTTAAATGCTTTGACCTTATTGATCAATGTAATTATTATTACTAATTTTTTATGAGATAGAATTTCACTATGTAGTCTGGACTGTTGTGAAACTCACTATATAGATTAGACAGGCTTCAAATTCACCTGCCTGCCTCTGCCCCTGTGCCCCCAAGTGCTGGGATCAAATCCACGTGATAATGAGTGATAAATCTTGTAATAGTATTGTTACTTAGTTTTAATGGAATCATGGAAGTAAGAGCCCAGTGTTGGACTAATATATTATGAGGAACTTTTTAGTGTCTGTGGTCTCTGTTAACCTGTTAAAAAAATTTATAGGTATGCTCACCTAGAAAAATTTTTTTTTAAAGCTTATCAAGTCATGCTGATGTTCATCTAGAGACTCAATTTTTTTGTAATTAAAAAAAATAAAATTTATGTGTATATGTGTTTGCCTGCCTCTGTGTCTTATCTGTCTGTAGGTCAGAATATGGGATTCTCTTCTTTTACCTTTACAAGGATTACAGAGATCAAACTCAGGTTGCCAGGTTACATGGCAAGTGCCTTTGCCATATGAGTAACCTCAGGCTCACATGAATAGTTAATAGTTAGGATCTGGGTTTCTGGTCTCAGGGGCTTCCTTGGAAGGGTTCAAGAGGATCTGCGAAGTTTAGGGCTGAAGACAAATATGATACATCCATGCTTCCAGTCCTGCAGCTCTCACGGCCACGAGTGTGGATAAAATACTGGGATATGGACTGTCTTACAGTGTTGAACAAGGACTTTATAAGTCACAAGTCTTAACTTACAGGAAGTTTTCTGGTCAGAAGAGAGAGTTCCTTCCATTCTTCTCAAGGACACCTTGCCATGAATTTTGACAATACCTATTGAACTTGGCCCATTGGGTGACATGGTTTACAGTCTACTGTTTTTGCATCTAATACTGGGTCATTGGTAAGAAAGGGCCTACCATACAGAACCTCAAAAGAAGTTAAGCCCTGGTATTCAAGTGCTTCTAAGTCTGGAAGGGAGTTGTTTAGGCCAAGGGGACTATGTCTCCTGAAGGAGCTTCTTTAGATGCTCATCAGTCTTTTCCACATTTTCTCAGGATTGAAGGTGTCAAACACAATAAAATTGCAGTGACTCCTTGATGCCTTGGATTTACACTGGATTATCTCAGTCTTAAAGGAGAGCCTGTAACCACTCTGGAGATCTTTAAGGATTTTGAATCTAGGGACTTTCTTTAAGTAGATTGCAAGTTTCTGTAGTAGACTCTTTAAGTTGACTATATAGGAGAGGCTTCCTCTTTTAGATGGTAAAGCCTCTGCCCATTTCACAAAAATACCTACCTGTACTAAGTTTAGAATCAGGTCTTTGTGGCATGTGTAAAGTCCTTCCCTAGATAGATCCCATATCTTTGAGTTGGAGGAGCTGCTGGAGGCTTCTGCTTGAGGGATTGATCTTTTGACAACTTAGTATCCTTGAGCTACCTGTTGGATGACTTTTCTCTCTCTCTCTTTCTTTCTTTCTTTCTTTCTTTCTTTCTT
>NW_021604604.1:322392-327420 GCF_004785775.1 Grammomys surdaster
CCTGTCTCTGCCTCCCAAGTGCTGGGATTAAAGGCGTGCACCACCACTGCCCGGCTTTTGTTTTTTTGAGACAGGATTTCTCTGTATAGCCCTGGCTGTCCTGGAACTCACTCTGTAGACCAGGCTGGCCTCAAACTCAGAAATCCGCCTGCCTCTGCCTCCCAAGTGCTGGGATTAGATGACTTTTCTAATGTCCAAAAATATTTTCTCGGCCAAGGCCAGAGTGTTCTATCCTAGAGGTATCAACAAATCTGATGGAGAGACTTTAGAATCTTCCCCTGAAGAGATTTGGTAACTCTAGCTGACTGTGGGAAACCATCTGCAGTGGTCTAACTGACTCTCTTTTTTGCACTCAGAGCTAGCTCCCCAGGGGAATATTGGAATCTCTCAGGAGCTAGTCTGACCTTTATTATCTCAGGCTACTGGTTTTTAAGCTTCAGAATCAGCTGCCTCATTGTTCCTGGCTTACAGGATCATCTCCCTTCTGATTCTGAGCAATGAATTACTTTTATAATTCTGCTTGAGTGGTGTCATCCCCTGTTCACCTGGGAGGGTGAGGTAGAACAGGGACAAAAAAAAAGTTTCATGGAGCTCTCGTCCGTCTGTAAATGGCAAAGTGTTATAGCTCTTAGAAGAGAAGGGAAGAGGTTTGGATGGCCTGCACAGAGCACGTAGCCAGGGTCCTGGGTCTTGCAATGACAGCAGTAACAGCGGTGCTGGTGGTGTGAGCCCGGCCAGTCATGCAAGTCCAAGGTCCTGCGATGAATGCTTTGGGAGAAAGGGCTCTTCCCCATGTGTTACCACTCAGTAAAGACAGCCACTCTCAGACGATCTGTGGTAAAATAACTTGTGAGCTTTATTCCAGGTGGACAGGGACTTTACAAACGTTTAGAAGTCGAGTGGGATTTAGGGGTGGATGTTTCCTGTTGGCTCAATGTTTCCTGTTGGCTCAGTTTGTGATGTTACTAATTTGCATGGGGAAGGACTCCAAGTGTTTTTCTTATGTGATTGATTGCCATTGTCCTCTCAGTGGGTTGTTATGATTAGGTGTTCCAGAGCAGGTACAGGAGTGGATAGGGAGTGACTCAACTTCTGCCTATCTCAAGTCTTGGAGATTCCTGAGTCTGAGCTCACTCAGCCTTATTTCTTATGCATGCCTGGTAACAGGGTCCCACATGCCCCATAGGTTGAAAAGATAGTTAGCATCTAAGAGTGCCCCATGGATATTTAATGGAGGCGACAAGTGGTGTTTAGAAGATCCCCTCCCCCCCCCCCATCAGATGTGAATGTAGACTTAGGAAGGCACATTTAAATCTTTTCTGTTGGGATAACTCGAGGGTGTTAGTGAGAATAAGGAACTCAGCAAGTGTGGCAATAGAGACCCCGAGGCAAGAGTGCCATGACAAAATCATAACCATGATAAATATTTGATTCTACCATTTGTGGAAAAGCTCCAGTTAGTGTATACTATTAATCGGGCTTCTCCAGAGACGCATTAGTTGAATCACGACAGGTGTATCCTCTTTTAGGGCCTTTTCACAGGAATTGGAAAGCTTCCCTCTCCTCTTCTGATATATGTGGCAAGATTTAAATTTTGACAGACTGTAAAGGTCACTTTAGGACCTTCCAATATGAAGAGTTGGTATTTAAGTAATTCGCTATCAGATAGCCACTGTTTCCCCAACTACTTTTGAGCTTCAGGGATCAGAAATCCAATGACTGTGACTGCCCTGAGACCACCAGGCCACCCCTTGTCTAAGTCTATACTTAGATAACCTACAAATTGTGTGATTTTACCTGAAGCTACCCACTTTCTTTCTGTCACATACAGAATGCATAGTCCTAAAGTAGGAGCCTAGGAGAGGGGTTCTTTTAAAATGCTTCTGAAAAGCATGCTGAGATTTGGGGATCCATAGAATATTTGAGTGCCTTTGAGTTTTCCTTAAAGCTTGATAAAGAGGTCTAGCCAGTCTAGCATATCCAGGAATCCAAGTTCTATAATATCTAGAATCCCTAGGAAGGCTTACTTGTTTCAAGGTTTGAGGGAGGGTGAGGTTTAAAATATGTTGGATAAATTCAGATCGAAAGGCTCTGGTACTCTTTTAGAATTAGACCAAATACATGACCTTGCGTTGGTAAGGTGGGCTTGTCTTGAGACACTTATTTTCTTTCAGCCAAGAAAATTAAGAGACTAGGGGTCCTGGGAGAGTAATTTTTTAGGGCCTATACAAAAGAAGGGCATCTACATATCGGAGCACTGTGGTTTGGTAATGTGTCTGATCTTTCAGTTCCTAAAGAGGGGTAGCCCTAACAGATGTGGGGTGTTCAGGAAACACCTGTGGCATGAAAGTTCAGGAAACTTGTCCTGTTGTTTGAGTGGTTCTTTAAATGCAAACAGGGGCTGCCATGCTCTGATAGAATGGGGGAGGCATCCCTGAGTTCTTCGACTAAATAGAAGGTGATTCCCTGAGAGAATCTAAGTCATTAGTGCATAGGAATTGGGGACCACAAAACGCAGAGGGCGGCCACCTCACTAAAGAGAATGAACTTCTTCTTTTTTTTGGGGGGCGGGGTTCGAGACAGGGTTTCTCTGTGTAGCCCTGGCTGTCCTGGAACTCGATCTGTAGACCAGGCTGGCCTCGAACTCAGAAATCCACCTGCCTCTACCTCCCAAGTGCTGGGATTAAAGGCGTGCACCACCACCGCCAGGCGAGAATGAACTTCTAACAGTTTCCGATTGGTCTTTTTTTTTGGATTAGGAAGAAGTGTGGCCCTCTGGAAGTAGGTATGGCGTTGTTGGAGGAGATAAGTTACTAGGTGGTCTTTGAGATCTCAAAAGCCCATGCCAGGCCTAGTGTCTATTTCTCTGCCTCTTGTCTGTGATCAGTATGTAAGCTCTCAGCTACTGGGGAGCTGTCCTGATCCTACGTGTGCTCTTCCATTTGTTCATACTCCAATATCAGTCTTGACTCCACTAAGAATACTGAAGGAGTGCAATCTTCCTTTTAGCCAAGACATCTCTTCCCTAAGGGGAGCTGGGTCTCGGACTATTAAGGATAGAAATGGAGATCTCCCCAGGAACAGGCAAGAGACTGAGTAATATGTCTTTAAAGGGCCTGACTGATATTTGCCCTTCATAGTAGTCTTTTGTAGGGATCTAAGGCCAGGAAAGCAGGGGACTGCTATGCATCAGGCTTACGTATGGACAAGGGAACTGATCTGGTGTTCTGCTATAGCCAAGATTGTCCAGGGCTCCTCTGGTTAGACTGGCGTAGTGTTTATGGGAGGCCAAAGGCCAGTTGGAGCAAGAAGATGACTTCAGTCTAGACAGATTCTGAAGGCATGGAATCTTCTAGTGATTGTCTTTATAGATGAAATGTGTTCTGGGGGTGGCTTTTGTCTCTGAGGACACTGTTGGAAATGGCCTTCTTGCTCACAGGGGAAGCCAACTTGGGCCTGGAGGGATGGCTCAGTGACTTAGAGCACTGGCTGCTCTTCTAGAGGAGTTGGATTCAATTCCAAGCACCCACATGGCAGCTAACAACCACCTGTAACTCCAGTTCTAGGGTTCCGACACCCTCTTCTGGCCTTGTCAGGCACTCCATGTACATGGTGCACAGGCATACAAATTCAAAACATCAGTTCACATAAAACTATAACAATAAAAAGCTCAACTCCTTCCTCCCTCCCTCCCTTCCTTCCTTCCTTCCTTCCTTCCAGGAAGGAGGGCCCTTTGGCCTGGACTATGTTCCTAGAAGAGTTCCAGTGGTAGCCAGCAGTTCCCTATGCTGCTTGTCTGTGCCTTTCATTCTCCCTATTTTTTTTTCCCTGCTTCTGATCTAGATTATAGAATACCATAGTGGCTGAGCCAAATCAATTAGTGGCTTGCTTGGCTCAACAGTCAAACTTCTGAAGACTGTTTTGAATATCAGGGGCTGAGTAAAAATGTTATCCTTTGAGAGGACCGCTTTCTGTGATCTCATTTTTACGTTAGACTTTTTCATGGCACAGCCTCTACAGGAAAGCCACAGGGGTCTCTTCTCCTTTTCCTCCTGGCAGATAGTAGCAATTTGTGAACGATTTAAAGGCTTAATCTTGGTCCTCCTGAGACTAAGATAGAATAGAGATAATGCCTTCTATTCTGGACCCCCATCTATCATTAAGGCCCCAACCAGGACCTTGTATAGGGACCACCAGCTAGCCAGTTGGGTTAGTATTTTTCCCTTTTCCCCTGGATATTTAGTAATTGTTTCCCCTCCAGATACCATATTCTATTATTTTTTGTTTCTCAGATGGGGTCAGAATTTGTTCTGAGTAACATCACCTCTTTCCATGCCAAAACATAGAGCTGGGTAATTTGTTCAGAAGTTTATTACATACTTGTCTTTGTTACTCGTGTACCCAAGTCCTACCTCATCTTGGTTAGTTCTGACAAGACTCATATCTATTCAAGAGTGGTTTAACTGCGTCATATGATAGTTATGATTTTAAAAGTTATTATTTACTTGTGTGTGTACATGAAGCATGTGAATTCCACAGTATGCCTATATGGAGGCCAGAGGACAGCATGAGTGACCCGATTCTCTCCTTCCGTGGTAGATGCCAGGGATCCTAATCAGGTTGGCAGGTTTGGCAGTATGTGTCCATCTGTAGGGTTCCTTTCCCTCACATCCTTGCTGGTGTTGTTAGTTTTCTAAATATTTATTGGCCATTTCTGTTTCTTATTTCTGTTTCTTATTTCTGTCTTTATTTAGCATGTATTAATTTTTATAATAGTCTTGTGACATTTTTGTACATGTGTATATTTTTTTAACATATTCATCCCCTGCTGAGCAGTGGTCGCGCACGCCTTTAATCTCAGGAGGCAGAGGCAGGTGAATTTCTGAGTTCGAGGCCAGCCTGGTCTACAGAGTGAGTTCCAGGACAGCCAGAGATATACAGAGAAACCCTGTCTCGAAAAACCAAACCAAACCAAACCACACCACACCACACCACACCACACCACACCACACCACACCACACCACACC
>NW_021604604.1:327430-344825 GCF_004785775.1 Grammomys surdaster
CCACACCACACCACACCACACCACACCACACCACACCACACCACACCCCAAACGTACTCATCCCTGCTCTTAATCTTTGTTCCCCTCCCACTGCTGTTGACTCACTTCTTCCCATCTTGGCTGACCCAGTCTTGGGCAGTGATCATGCTGCTGTGAGCTCAGTCTTACGCCCTGTCATGCTTGGAAGACAACTTTCCACAGCACTCCACCCCAGCTCTTATTACAGCTCCAGTGAGCACATCTAGACTTGCCAAGGACCAGCCCTGGCTGAGAGAGGGTTTCTAAGGAAAGGGTGTCTGGGAGTGGCGAACACAAATGACCCAAATTCAAATCTTGAGTTGAAGCTTGGAACTCATGTTCTTGCAGCCTGCCTTCTCTCAGTTCTGCTTTCTTTCTCTCTGATTTGCTTTCTCTGGAGATCTCTAAATAACTGTCTATGTTCTGCTCCAGACAGTCATCCGAGCAGTTATTTCTTAATATTCTAAAAAAATTATCTGGATAGCTCATCTCTTGTAGATCATAAGCCCAGTCTTTTATTTTACCTATCAATCTAGTCATTTACTCCAGGTTTTCTTTTGATTGTCCTATGGAATGACATCCTGTGACCCCAGCACATTAATTCTTAGGAGAAAGCAAGCACACATTTCCTTTTAACATTGCAAAAGAATTCAGAGAGCTGCTTGCCTTTGTTAAGTATAGACCTTAAGCTTGCTGGTTGGGACCCTCTCCTGAAATTACCAATTCTACCACATACCTGGGTTTAAACTTGTTCTGTCTGAGGCTGACCTTGAACTCTGGAATCTGTCTGCCTTTGTAAGCATAAAGTTACCTGAGTGGGATCTCCTGCAACCACCACTCCCTAAATCTCTTTTCTTCTTCCTTAGTGTCTTTCTGACAAGTCGGCTCACAGCACAGCTGCTTTTGTTCCGTTAGATTCAGAAAGTCCCTCATAATTTTATATTATCTTTATATTTTTCTTTTTGTTTTTTCTAGTATATTTTTCATAGTTGAGAAATTATATATTTTTGACATCATGGTCTTAGAGTTTTTTTTTTTTTTTTTTTTTTTTTCCCCACAGAGTTCAACCCCACAGGGCTGTCCTGAAGGTCCCAGCGGTTACCATTTTGCTGAGACATTAACTACAGCTTCACCTAATGTTAACAGGGAAGACATTCCTTGAAGGAGGAATGTAAAATATGTACATTATTATACAAACAGTTCTTCTGCCCACAGCAGCCATGGGCACTTGTGGAAGTCCACGCCTGCTGACCCTTTCCCTGCGGGTAGGAACCATGTCATTCTGTTCCTACCAAGGCCATGGCGGACCTGGCAGGTGTGAAGTAGTCAGAGTCCACTGCTGATTACTTGAGTGTTGATTGTGGTACTTGTGTTCTGGATTTTATTTTATTTTATTTTTATTTTTGTCAACTTGATGTGTTAGAGTTATCTGGAAAGAGGGACTTTGTTGCGGGAAGTAATAAAAGAAGAGTCACCATCCTGCACTATGCACAGCTACTCATTGTCGCTGATTTTAGTTTTCTCATTTAGCATGTTCGTTATAAGTAGTATGAACTTTTTCTTTTAACTGTCTTGCTAATTCCCAAAGGTTCCAGGAAGTTACACCTTTGTTTCCTTTGATTTCTAGGATTTAAAAAGTCTTATTTATTTTATGTGTATGAGTGTTCACCTGACTGTATGTTGACAGTGTGTGTGCCTTGTGCCCACAGATGCTAGAGAAGAGGGAGTCAAATCCTCTGGTTGCAGGGAAGTGGAACTTGAGTCCCTAAGTGCTCTCATGACTGCTGAGCCACTTCTCTACTCCCTGATTCTTGGAATCTTTAAATTTTATTTCTGATTTCTTCATTGGTCCAGTGTTCATGAGTGTATTTTTCAGTCTCAGTGTATGTGTAGTTTCTGAATTTTCTTGCTATTGATTTCCTATTTTATTGCACTTTAATCTAGTACAATACAAGAAATTTTGATGTTGTCTATTTAACCTAGCTAATTAATGAACTTATTTCATGTTTATTTATTTTTGTATGTGGGCATGTGTATGCCATGGTTGACTGTATGAACCAGAGTACAACTAGTAGGAATCAGTTTTTACTTCTACTTTGTGACTCCTGGGATGAAACTGGGCTCATCAGGTGTTAAATGCCTTTACACATTGAGCTGTCTGGCCAGTCTAATGATGCCTCCTAATGTCTAACCTTATAGGCTTCTCTGGAGTGCTGAGGAGAATGTGTATTCTGCTGGATGGAGTACTATGTGCATACCTATTAGATTCATTTGACCTAAGGTACAGCTTAATTCAGGATTTTTAATTTTATTTATTTATTTATTTATTTATTTATTTATTCTTTCTTTTTCGAGACAGGGTTTCTCTGTGTAGTCCTGGTTGTCCTGGAACTCACTCTGTAGACCAGGCTGGCCTCGAACTCAGAAATCCATCTGCCTCTGCCTCCCAAGTGCTGGGATTAAAGGCGTGTGCCACCACTGCCCGGCTAGGATTTTTTGTTGTTGTTGTTGACTTTAGTTAGATTGAATGTCTTACATATTGATCAGAGTGGGTGGGATACTCAAGTTCACTAATTTCTATTCAATCAGGGATTTTGTGACCTTTTATGCCCACTGTTTGTTTTATGAAATTGTTAGCTTCCAATGGTTCATATAGAATGACAGTTGTATGCCTTCATGATGATTGTTTTACTTATTCATATATAATGCAGCTTTTTAAAATGTTCTAAATTTGGTTTGAAATGTACTTTTATCAGGTATCAGAATTGAATGAAGAAAAGAAATATACTAAGGTGCTTGGTTTCTATTTGCTTGATAAATCTATTCCCTGATGCCTTCTGTGGGTGTTTTTGCTAGTCAGGTGGATTTCTTGGCAGCAAGGATGAATTGAATCTGTTTTTAAGTACAGTATAATTTGTATCTTTTTGTTGGTGAGTTCAGCCCATTTACATTTAGGGTTATTGTTGAGAGAGGTTTGTTAATTCTTGTAATTATGTTGACTTTTTAGATGCTTGAATTATTGTTTCTTCTTTTCTTTCTACCCTAGGAGTGTTAGGCGGTTTCCCATTCACCATTGAATAAAGTGATTCTTTTAAGTATCCCGTAGGTGGTTTCCTATTTACTGTTGAATAAAGTGATTCTTTTACGTATCCCACGATTTTGAGTTGGTGGATGTAAACTGCCTTAGTTTGTTCTTGTCTTGTGATGCCTTATTTCTGAGACAGATTTGGTGATCTAGTAAATCTGTTGGCATTTATTTACTTTTAGGCCTTAAAATAGTTTTTTCTTTCCTTCCTTTCTTCCGTCTATCCATTACAAAAGTTTATTTAATAAAAGGTTGTAGGCTTTAATTTTTTTCTCAACTCTATTTTTAAAAATGATTTATTTATTTTTTTATTTATATGAGTATACTGTAGCTGTCTTCAGACACACCCTAGAAGAGTGCATGGGATCCCATTACAGATGGTTGTGGGCCAGCATGTGATTGCTGGAAATTGAACTCAGGACCTTTGGCAGAGTAGTCAGTGCTCTTAACTGCTGAGCCATCTCTGCAGCCCTTCTCAACCCTATTTTTAATGACAGTTCCCAAACGCTTTAACCTCCCTTCTAGCCCACCACCCATCAGAGGTAGTGGAAAAGAAAGGTTATTAGGATATGGAGAAAGTGGACCTGTTCAGAAATCATTTTTTGGAGCAAATCCTATCTGCATTGTAGGAAATCAGCAGTTCAGTTCACAAGCCATCAGCAGCAGCTCAGTCCACTCGCAAACACTTCATGGAAAATACCAGCAGTCCAGTGGAGTAGTGTGGCATAGCAGCAGTGGTGGCACGACCTACCAGGAACAGGCAAGCCTCTGCTGAATCAGCATGAATCAGTAGGAGGGATTAAGACCACCAGGGATGCCAGGAGAAGTTCTTTGCCATGTCATTTTCAGTGAAACAAAGATTAGAAAAGACATGAGACAAAGAACCTTTGCAAAGCTAGCTTTGCAAGCAAGCCCGTTTCTGTCCATTGAGTCCTATCTATGCTTCCTCCAAACATCATGTGTCCTCCACTGGTCTTCCCTGACCACATCTCTTGTCTCAGCATGTGAGTCTCTTACCAAAACACAATGTCAGTCATGAGTCTGTATCAGCTGACATCACTCTGCCAGTACGCTCAAGTCCTGGGAAGCAGCAAGCTGCCAGCATACCGCTAGAAGTTTATTAGTGTGTTTCTGTCTGTAAGAGTCCCAAAAAATGGAACTCAAATACACAATGTAAGGTGAACCAATACATGCATGTCATTAGTGAGGAATCCTTCATCATGTGTCCTTTCATGTGCTTGCTTTAGCAAAAAGCATCCTTTTACCTGTGTCTGCTTCAGTGAACATTCCTTCATGAGTCTGTCTTAGCGAAACATCCTTTCATTCGTGTCCATTTCAGGAAAACACTCCTTCATGTGTTTGCCCCAGCAAAACACCATTCGACACAACCGACTTTGCAAAGAAACCAGAAATTTCTACTTCAAAAGGTTTCATAGGAAAATGTCCAGATCCATTTCTACATCATAGTCAAACATGCCCTCCAGCAAGGAATGTGCATTTCCAAGGCTTCCAAGGCTTCTAACATGCGATCTGTTTCCTGTGTAACCAGCATTATAATGTGATTTCGTTCCCACTAGCTGCCATCTCCACATATTCAGCACACGACTCCGAAAGCGGTGAGAGCCCTGCAGTGGTCCTTGGGCATATCTGACACTCTTTAACTTTAGTGACAGCTAATTGTCCATAACACCACCCTCCGATCTGTCAGGGTGGACCTTGCTCATGGGGCTCCTTAGCAGCTTTGATGTGTGACTTCTCAGACTCAGCCAAAGGCTTGAGGCTGATATCTCATTTCATGCTTTCTTGTTAGGTTTGCTGATGAGAGCGCTGAGTGTTTTCTGATGTGCTTGCCTTTGTAGGCGAATTAGTGGTTTTCCTTTATAGCTTTTAATACCTGTTTGCCTTTTTCTTTTTTTGAAACTGAGGTCTAACCCCAGTTTGCTTGGAACTCATAGAGAACCATCAGCTTTTGCCTCCCAAGCTCTGTGATTAAAAGCTTGCACCACCATGCCTGGCTCTTACTTTGTATTTCTGACACCTTGAGTGAACCTGGCATAGGCAGGTTCTTCTCGCTCATGTCTGTTTGGCATTTTAGATGCAACTTGTTTCGCTATCCTTGTCTTTAAATTTTCTAATGGTCATTTTCTATCACAGCCCCCCCTTTGATTATTAGTCTTGGTCTCTTGATTATATCCTGTAGTTCATGAATGTTTTGCTCATCTGTTTTCAGTGTTTGTTTTTGCTTTATTGCTGTTGAATATATTATTTCCTGGATCTTTTTCCTTGATTCCTGATTTTGTTCATTTTCTGCCTGCTTGTTTGAATCTCCTTGAGACTCCTATGCTTTAATTTGAAATTAAAGAATTAAGAAAATTTTCAGTTTTTCTTTCCACAGACAGGCCCCCACCCATCTCCCAAAACACCCAAACAAACAAATAAACTAGGCATGATTTCCTTGCTGAAGTTTAAAAAACAAAACAAAAACCCACCCCATGGACCTGACTTTCTCATGTATGTTGAAGATTTTCTTATTTATTTTGGTGACTTTCTTCTCTACTGCTGTTTTTCTTGTGTAGATTCTGGATTAATTCCTTTACTTCATTCATCTGCTCATTTGTATATCTTCCTGTTTTGCTGATAAATGCGAGGTCTTTGTCCGTTGAACATTTAACTCACTTCAGTACTTTTGAATATACTAGCTGAGTTACATGTCTTATGAGGCATCATATTGCCTTGATTTTTTTTTTTATTAAGTTCTTTGGTTTTTGTTATGATCTGTATTTCTTGCTTTGGCTTTTATTTGGAAATCTTTTTACTGAGCATCCTGGCCTGGAAGTTACTATGTAGATCAGGCTGGCCTGAAACCCACATAGATCTATTCACAGAACTGGTCTCCAGAGTTCTGGAATTAAAGGGCTACATTTTGAAGGCTCAACATTGAATACCACTTAGAGAAGAGGAAAAGGATATCAGCATTCACAACAAATGATACAAGACACTGAAATATATTTAAGATCAGTTAAAGTCCACCAGTGTATCACCAATGACCATAAAATAGAGAATGGCAAAATAGAGTATTTCATAAGTTAAAGTTATGTATTGTAAATGCTGATTTAATAAATGGGTGAGATAAGGATAGGTGAAAGAGAGGAGAAATAGAAGCAAGTAAGATTTAGTCAGAGAACAAAGAGGGACAGAAATGTTTGTTATGAAGAAGAGAAAAGAACAAATTAGAAACAAAGTACCCAAAGTCTAGAGTTATAACCCTGTGGTAAGTATCTGTTTGTTTAGCATACAAGTCTCTAGATTCAGTCCCCAGAAGAGCCTGAATGAATGAATGAAAATGAGAGAGTTCTCAGTAATAAGGAGAAAAGGAATAGAATAGAAAAAAAATAAGATAACGTCTGCATACTGTAGAAAAACAGAAAGAAAGAAAAAAAAAAAAAAGAGCCAGGCAGTAGTGGTGCATGCCTTTAATCCCAGCACTTGGGAGGCAGAAACAGGCAGATTTCTGAGTTTGAGGCCTGCCTGGTCTACAGAGTGAGTTCCAGGACAGCCAGGGCTACAAAAGAGAAACCCTGTCTCGAAAAACCAAAAAAAAACGGGGGGGGGGGGGGGGGGGGGGGGGGAAAGCACACCTGCTCAGGAATCCTAGACTGAAAATAACGGGAGAAAGTGAGCTGAGCAGGCAGTGTTCTCACACTCTTGCTTCCTGACTGTGGGGAAGCTTGACCATCTGCTCGAGTGCATTCCTGCCTCCATGACTTTTCAGTCATGATGGACTGTCTCAAACTCAACCAAAACATTTTTTTGGTTTTTGGTTTTTGGCTCAGAAATCTGCCTGCCACTGCCTCCCAAGTGCTGGGATTAAAGGCGTGCGCCACCACCGCCTGGCAACCAAAACATTTCTTAAGTTGCTTTTTTGTCAGGTATTTGTTAGAGCACTTAGGAAAGTGACCAATAGTTGTTTTTGGTCATATGAAAGATAACTGGCATGGCAGACTGAGGCAAGCTTTTGCTGTTGTCTTTGCTCTGAGTTCTCTATGTCTAAGACAAATGTGCAAATGTACTATATTGGCACATGGTGGTTCTTACTGTTTATCTTTACTCAAGCTCAGACTATGTGCTACATAATCTCCCTTCTATGGTTGCCAAATGCACTGGGTTAGAACTAGCCAAAAGAGGGATTTATTTGTGTGAGCAGTGCTGTCTAACATTTGAAGGTTCTTCTGCTAGATGGAGTAAGAATCATGCAGGGACTTGTGGGCCCCAACCTGATTTACTCTCTTGTTCTGTGTCCAGTTCCCATTCCTGATTGCTGACAGTAGCCCCACTCATTTGACACATCTCCAGATGTAGTGGCAAGTCTATAGGGCACAGCTCCCCCTTAGATTTTCTTTTGTAATCCTATTTCTGTAGCTGGATGCTTTAGCTTCTCAAGTTGACTGATGTGTTAATCTATGATTTTCATCCTCCATCTTGGACCTTCATTGCCTCCTCAACTATTACCATAAATGTTAAGTGAAATCATATAATAAATACATTATTCTAATAAATTTCAATGGTCTGCTTCTTGCTTTTAAATCCTGACCTTAATACACTTTTCTTGTTGGTAAATATATACATAATTTTTGAGTAACATGGTAGGAAAAATGAATTTTTTGTGTCACCTGCCATTGTCATTGTTTCTTTACATTGCTTCTAGTTTTTTTTTTTTTTCCCTCCTGCTATAAATAAGGGTGATATTATTCTTTGCATTCACCCTTGCTTTTCTTCTGGGCAGTTTCCTAGAAGTGAAGAATGCATAGATTTTAAGCAGTTGTGATAAGTGTTTTCTGGTTGCACTGTCCAGCAGTATGCCAAGTAATCAAATTCTTTTTAAGAAGTTAAGTAAGTATATGAGACATGGGTTAGTTACCAGCAAAGGAGTAAGTGGAAGGAAAGCCAGTATCTTATAAATGTGTTAACAAATGTCAGATTTTTTGAGGAGTTTGAGAGGAACATTAAGAGGGATTGTCATTTCAGGCAAAAGAATTTTTATCAGTACAGCTGTGCAGCAGAGACCTTAGTTTTACTGTGGTGAGCAATGTTGTACTCCTTAACACTTCTCTGAGAAAGAGAAGGCTTGTGTGTTGCCTATGCTGTGTGACTGAAGAAGGGGAATGGGGTGTGCATAACTTAGGTCACATGACGGGGCATTGTTTCCCTGGGCAGGGGACTGTGAGGTCTGGCTAGTGGGTGATCTGTGCAATCTGATAGCAGCTAGGTTGCTTCACACCAGGTGTGAGTGCACACTGGTGGATGGTGGGCATATTGCCTTGCTTACAGCCCTTTTTGTTTAGGGCCTGCCTGGTTTAACAGTGAATTATAATATCGCTGTTTATTTTTTTAGATTGGAGCTCACTATGATCCCAGGGTGGCCTTGAACCTAATCATATGTTTTAAATGTACTTGTTTTTCTGAAACAGTGTTTCCAAAGTGTGTGTCTTAAGCCTTTTAAAGTATAAATGCATTGTGATGCTGATGATAAAGGGATTAGTTTATTATCATAGTTACTTGGGCTGTAACTATGATAAAATTTAGTTTTAGAACTGTGTTATCTGTCTATTAGAAATGCCAGGGAGATAGAAACTGACTAAAAGGCTTAAAAATGTTTTCTAAAATACAGCTAAATATGAACATATGTGTAAGCGTAGTGGTGGTTGATTGTTCTGTGTGAGTTTTCTATTCTTATACCCAGGCCTCCATTCGTGAGGCAGGTTCTCCAGTGTTGGTCAGGCTGTCCTCAAACTTGCTAATTGTTTCCTACCTCCAAGATGCTTGGATTATAATAGCTGTGTACTGTCACTCCTGGCTTGGGGATGTTTTCTTTCTCTTTTGGGGAGGCAGGTATTGATGTAATAAAAAGGGAGAACGATTTACCTATAGGTAAAGAAAGATTAAAGAAGAGGAAAGGCAAATGAAACAACTGTATAGATAGGGACGGTGGTGATTTTTCACTGGAAAAGGAGGAATGGGGGAGATAGAAGGATGAAGAAAGATTGCAATTGCTTATAACCAGCAGTTTCCATCCATCCATCCATCCATCCATCCATCCATCCATCCATCCATCCATCCATCCATCCATGCCTTTTGAAGATGACATGAGTGGGCAGAAAAGTACTTAAGGAAGTTGTTAACTTTTTTTCAAGGTTTCCACTCCAGCTATCAGTCTTAATTTAGTAAATTTGATGTCTGCAGGTGGATGAGGAAGGAGGCAAAGACTTGGTTGAGATGATCATGAAGTTCAGTCATCAAAGGAATTTCCTGTATGGTTTATTTTAAGTGCATTCACTGTATTGCTTACGTACAGCTATTTTAAACAATTAGCTTTTCTTTTAATGCTGTGTATATTTGATTTCCTTTAAAGAATCATCTGTTGTATAAGACAGGGATGACAGATGGGCTTCATATGATACATCACCCCAGAGCCATTAGTTAACAGAGTGCCTGCCATGGTTAATGCCAGTCTTAATTCTGTGGACATATTCTTAGTTGTTAAGTAGTCTGTGACTCGTTTTGTGTGCTCCTTGGACATACTAAGGTCAGTTAGTGATTATAAAGTGAGCAACAAACTTGAAATAACTGGCAGATGGAATTTTATGGAAATTTGCTGTTCAAATTTATAGTTTATATGAGTGGAAATTAATGGTGACTTGATAGGCATTTTCTGGTAACATAGTCACCTGCTCTACTTCAGAAAGCATAGCTTCTTTTTAAAAATCAATTGTTATTGCATACACACACACACACACACACACACACACACACACACACACACACGTATTCCTAAAATAGCCTGTTGAGTCCATATAATGTTTCTTGTTTGAATGCCCTCAGGGCTGAACATTTCAAATTGAACAACCAGTTATGGTACTCTTTTCTTACTTTAAAAATTTAAATGGAAGCTCTGTAAAATGCTGTCTTTGATTAAATATGACATTGTTTTTGTGTAAGACTGTATTTTACTTTATTGCATTGGGACGAAAAGGTTCTTATGTGTTTATGAGTAGTTGTTTGTTAACATCTCATTGACTGTAAGCAGTTACATGGTTTTATGATAAAGAAAACCAGAAAATAACATGCAAGTTTTTGGTGGGGGCTGGGGGGGGAGAGGAGAAATAGATATTAGCCCAATACTGACATTTCCTCCCACTCCTGTGATGGAAAAAATGCCTGTGTTAGTAAGTTGAAAATAAAAATCAAAAATCAAAAACAAAACAAAAAACAAACCAAACCAAAAAACAGGCAGATGAAATTCTAGAATATAATGACTGAAAATAATTATCTTAGTCAAGTTTAAATCTACTTGGCTTTGTAAACAGATATTTTTCATTTGTTGTTTTAACTGTAGAAAACCTACATTTTCCCCCTCCAGTTCTGAAGTTTGATTCTAGAACTTACTTGCACATTCTAGACAAATGCTCTACCACTGAACAAGATTCTGTGTTTTAATGCAAAACAACTTTGCTTTTAATAGTGTGGATGGCTGCTTTTATTCCACATTGTACTTGTATTTCTAGTTACTAAGAGAGCAAGAGAAAGAACCAAGACAGAAGATAATTTCAAAGGAAAAAGTAAACTTGTTTTACAAAGATAGTATAATTGTTTAAACATCTTAAGTAATCTACAAGTAGTGGCTAAAGTAAATAAATGACTTTAGAAATATTGCAGAATTACAAGACCAATATTTTAAAAAGTCTGTTATCTGTAACCTTATTCAGAATCCCAAGAATCAATCAGGTTAGTTCCAAAGTTTATTTTTAATTACTCCTCCATCCAACTTGTTATCATTACTGTGTGTGTGCACTTTGTGCATAGGTGTGAGGGTGCTGTAGTGCCACGGAGTGCATGGGGAGGTCAGAGGACAGCTGTGGAGCTGTTTTTCTCCTTTCATCTTTAAGGGGGTTCTGGGAATTAAACTCATGTCACCAAGCTTGTGCAGCAAGCTCTTTTACCCATTGAGCCATCTTGCCAAACCAATTTGAGCTTTTTAAATGGGGGGTGGGGGGGGATTCTATAGTTGTATAGAATGTGTGTTTAATGAATATTAACTAAGTATTGGTTCTTTCTGTTCTTATTTTAGGCTACAGACAAGAGAAAAGCTCTAGAAGAGACCAAAGCATATACAACTCAATCTCTAGCTAGTGTTGCTTATCAAATAAATGCATTGGCCAACAATGTGCTCCAGCTGCTGGATATCCAAGCATCTCAGCTGCGGAGGATGGAGTCGTCCATCAATCACATCTCACAGGTACCAGCTTGTAAAGTCTTCTGTGTTCATTTTTAGTCAGATAGCAGCATGTGTCTTAAAGTATAGTCATACATTACTTAATTATGAGAGTTCATACCTGCAAAGAAATGTCACTAGGAGATTTTACTGCGGTGTAGAGAGCACTTATATCAGTCTGCATGGTATATAAGTCTGTCTATCCACTATTCCCTGCGGATAGTTGATGTTGTCAAGAGTGGGAAATGCAAGGTGCATGAGGTTATTGTTGGTGCAGAAAAGCACAGTTTTAAAAATAATTAAAAAAAAAAAGTATTAGGGCTGGAGCGATGGCTCAGCGATTAAGAGCATTAGCTACTTTTCCAGAGGACCCCAGTTCAATTCCCAGTACACACATGGCAGTTTTCTAGTTCCCAGAGATCTGATACTCACACAACAGACATACATGCAGGCAATACACGTAAAATTAAAAAAAAGAAAACTAAAAAATTCACTC
Organism: Grammomys surdaster; assembly: GCF_004785775.1. Classification (NCBI taxonomy): domain Eukaryota; kingdom Metazoa; phylum Chordata; class Mammalia; order Rodentia; family Muridae; genus Grammomys; species Grammomys surdaster. The sequence continues at coordinate 339,299 of NW_021604604.1, forward strand.
CTAAGAAATAGTAATAATGTACTCTAATACAGCTGTTACAACTATTATACATATATAGACTGATTACAGTTTATTATCATTATTGGGTATTATACAACATAAAAGTCATAAATTATTGGCACTTTAACAGATTTGTTTACACAGTCACTACCGTGAAACATGTTTGGACACTAATATGTAATCCTAATAGACCTCAGGTATGTAACCAGTCTCAGACGAATGTCATAATGGTATAGATAACCTTGGCATGTGGAATCCGAACCTTGTAGTTTGTATTGATTGATCATAGTTGTGATCACTTTTAGCTCTGTTTTGAGTTGAGTAAGCCTACTTTTTTGTTTTGTTGTTTGAAATGGTCTCACTGTGGACCTGTTGGTCCCTCCAGCTGCCTTAGCATCTTTTGTAAAAAGTCTTTTCTTTTTATGTACATAAGTGTTTTGCCTTCAAATATGATTCTGTACCACATGAGCTTCCTGGTGCCTATGGAAGCTAAAAGAGGGCATTGAATTCCTTAGGGGTGGAGTTACGTACAACAGATGGCTATGAACTGAGCTGTCATGTGCTTCCTGGGACTCAAACCTGGCTCTCTGTTTCTTCTTAAGTTTAATTTTGAAGTAGCCTTGGTAAGCTGTCCAGGTGGATCTTAAATTCTCCATTATTGTGCTTTAGCCTCTGAGTAGCTGGGATGACTGTATGTGCTACCATGCCAGACTGTTGACTTTTGTTGAGATAAAATAAATTACATATAATGTAAACTTATAATAGTATTTTGCAAATTTTCACATATTCCCAAGAGATCATCAATGTAAAGAAAGGAACATGATGTGGTTTTTGTAAACCTTCCCTTCCCATTCCCTGTTCTCAGGCTTGTTGCCATTATAGAGTAGTTTATATTTTGTAGAATTTCTGTGAATGCAGAACCTATCCTCTATACCTTCATTCTGGTTCAGCTTTTTCACATAGCATATTTTATTTGAGATTTGCCCATATTGTTCCATATAAAAGAGTCACTGCTTTTTATTGCTGAGTGGTTTCCATTGTTAAGCATTTGTGTATCTGTTGTTGGAAATATAGGTTGTTTTCATAATTTTGCCAATTATGTATTAAACTTGCACAAACATTTATATACACATACTTCCATAGTCTAATGCTTTTTTAAATTTTGTGTGTGTGTGTGTGTGTGTGTGTGTATTTGTTTGTTTGTTTTACGAGACAGGGTTTCTCTGTGTAGTCCTGGCTGTCCTGGAACTCACTCTGTAGACCAGGCTGGCCTCTATCTCAGAAATCCACCTGCTGGGATTAAAGGTGTGTGCCACCACTGCCTGGCCTATTTTTTTATTTGTGTGTGGGCGGGCACATGTGTCCCAGTATGTTTGGAGGTCAGAGGCTAGTTATCAGGAATGGTTCTCTCCAGCTTACCTTGTGAGTTCTGGGGTGTGGTCAGGTGTCAGGCTTGGTAGCAAGTGCCTTTATTCTCATTACTCCTGCTTTTGTTTGTTTAGGGCAGATACATTTGTGTGAAATGAATAGTTTCATGGTAGATGTCTGTTTATAAGAAATTGTCATTGTTTTCTAAAGTGGTTTATTGTATAGTTTCAGTTTGTGGAGACCTCTTACAAGGAACGAGGTCATAGATTTTGTTACTTTTTAATGCATCTGTAGAAGGGAACAAGGTTTTGTTTTTGTTTTTAATCTAATAAGGTGAACTATATTGGTTGTGTTTTGGTTTTGCATTATTGTGTACCTTCCTGGGCTACAGAATGAGTTCAGGGCCAACCTAAGTAAGTTACCTGGATCTTTTCTCAGAATTTAAAAGTTTAAGGGCTGGGAGCATTAGCTAGGGTTGTAGTTCAATGAGAAATGGCTTGTCTAACATGTAATGCCCTGGGTTTGCTCTTCTGTATTGAAAACAGACAGATAAACAACTGGAACGAATATTACTTGAGTGTGCATGTATTACATATGCTTACTTTGGCTTATGATTAAACGTGTCCTGTGTGTGTGTGTTCTCTATTTTGTTTAAAAACCCATCATCTCATCTTTGAGATCTCATCTTTGACAGCACCATGCAGCTGGTCTGTCATCCATTGATAGCACAAGAGAGTGCACTCATTCTCTTGTCTGCAGTGTTCCACCAGTCTTGGAGTATTTACAGCTTCAGAACCTGAAGATTTCATTGAAAACACATTATCCTTTTTTTGGTGTAATTGCTTCCATGATCTCTTAAGCATGAGTTTTCAGTTGTTACAACACATTAATCAAGTTAGTGTTTGAACACAGCTTGCTATGCTCACAGTTCTGTAGCTCAGAGATCTTTTTCCAGGACTACAGTTAACATGTGGGTTGGGTTGCATCCCTTTTGGATGTTCGGGGGCAGACTCTATTGCCTTGCTCCTTTTCAACTTCTAGTGGCCTTCTGTTTTGTTTTTGTTTTTTGTGGTTTTTTTGTTTTCCTGTTGTTCTGCCTTCCATCTCTGGTGGTTTTGTTTGTTTGATTTTGGGTCTTTCTTGGTGACATTAGCTGCCCTGATGCTAGGTAGGAAACCCATCCTGGTCTTGAACTCACAGTAGTAGTCCTCCTGTCTCAGTCTTCCTAGTGTTGAGATTATCCTTCCCCCTTTTAGCAGTAACCAGCTGAGTCTTTTTCACACTGTGGCTCTGATCCATGATGACCCATTTGGCCAACTCTAATACCACTCTGATCATCTTTCTGCCTCACAGGCCTCTTCATTGTTGCTGTAAACTGTTTCCCTGCTTATCGTTGAAATGTGAATTTTTAAAAAGATGCTGGCTAGGCATGGTGTCTCATGCATTTGAGCCCAGCACTTGGGAAGCATAGACAAGATCTCTGAATTCAAGGTCAGCCTAGTGAGTTCCAGGATTGTTAGGGCTACATAGAGAGACCCTGTCTCAAAAACAAAAAATAAGTTGCTGGTTCATGTTTGATGTTTTTTAAATTGAGAAAGAGTCTCACTCTGTAGTCTAGGCTGGCCTTGGACATGGGTACTGTTTGGTCCTGCCCCTTTCCCTGTCTTTTTAGGTCTCTACTTTTCCTTTCCTCTTCCTTCCTGTTCCCCCTTTCCTTCTCCTTCCCTTTCTCCTTTCCTTCTCTTTTCCCTTTCCCTCTCCCTCCCTTCTCCTCCTCCTCGTCCTCCTTCTCCTCTCCTTCTCCTTGTCCCCCCCTCTTGTCCCTCCTTTCCTTTCCACTTTAAAAAATTAATAAATATAGCTGGGTATGATGATATATACCTTTAATCTCAGCAGATCAGGCAGAAACAGGAGATCTGAGTTCAAGACCAGCTTGTTCTACACAGGATGTTTCAGGGCAGCTAGGACTACACAGTAAGACTCTGTCTTTTTTTTTTTTTTAAAGATTATATAATAAAATTAAAAACGCAAGTCTCATTAACAGACATGATATAAGTCAGTACTTTGGCATTATATACAGTTGTTAGTATTGGTTAGAAACAGAACAAAGTGACACCTTTGCTGATTCTGACATTCTGATGTTGGTTGTGTTAAATGTTGGCAGCTGGGAAGTAAAGTGGCCAAGGCTCCCAGGGTTGATTGCTTTGGTTGTGCCCTGAGTACATGTGTACTGTAGGCATGTTTCTGTCTTATTGAAGGCCTCAGTTCTGTTCCGGAAGCTTTGGAAGTTCATTTTGTAAATTACACTAAATGATCCCAAGGTGTAAAAACAACAAGGACAAAAATGTTAAACTTAGGAACAGATTAAAGGAAATTAATTATCCATGGACCTAGTTTTGCAACTGGAAAGGCTATCTGTTTGAGATTAGATATATAGCGCAGTAACTTTCATACTGCATCATAAATACTAGGGCATAAACACTTGTCTTTTAAAACATCACACTCGATGCCAGTTTTGCTAATTAACATCAAGTATAATTTGTAAGAGTTCATTATTACCATATAGTCAAGGTAGAAGAGAAGGAAAGACTGTCTACAAATGTATTCTTTTTTTTTATTTTTTGAATGAATCCTGTTAGACTATTTTTTTTATTAATTTTATTATGAGTACACTGTAGCTGTCTTCGGACACACCAGAAGAGGGCATCCAATCTCTTTATGGATGGTTGTGAGCCACCATGTGGTTGCTGGGATTTGAACTCAGGACCTCTGGAAGAACAGTCCGTGCTCTTAACCGCTGAGCCATCTCTCCAGCCCGTATTCTCTTAAAAAAAGAAAAATGTTCTCTTTACCTCAAATCCAATAGCTAATTCTGAGTGAGACAAGAGTGTGTAAGGTTATGTCAGCAGTTCTAAATAAGATAATGGTGCCACTTGTGCTCATGAGTTTAAATTTCAGTTATTTAAATGTATATTAGTTATGTGTGGGGAATATTCCTAGTCTTGTTTATAAATATGATGAATGACAAAGATGGAAATGTAAAGACTGGCAGATAAATATAGCCATAGTTCACTAAGTATGAGATGAGATGTATTTTCATAAGAACCATCATTGTTTTAGAAATCCCCACATATATGTTTATATGCATACATACATACATACCTTTTAGTCATAGGACCTAAGAAGCAAATAAATGTAATAATCACAATTACATTTTTATTAGATCTTTTAGTGACGTATCACTGTGATTTAAGTAGTTAGAGTAGTACTTGCAAATACACATCCTCTCATGGTTTGATGAAAATGTGCTTCTCACTTTTTTTTTTTTAATCAAATGGTACATTATACTTGGTAACACATGCAAGACAAATGCAAAGGACACCTAAATCATGCTTATGAATGTTTGACTGAATATTTCCTTTCTGTAACAGAAGTGTAGAGGTTAGATTTGTTTCCTTTAGACCTTTTAAGCCGTGTACCATTCACCATTAGAATACTGTGTTTCCGTTGAGATCAGCACTGCTCAGGTGGTACAGTTAACGCTCTGTTTGGACCCAGCATAGACATTGCCTTCCTCATCATTATGCTGTCCTCAGGAATACTGAAGATGTACAGCACAGAAACTCTATTTGGACCTAAACAAGTGGCTTTTGTTGTTGCTGTTAGGGCTGAAAGGATTTTCATACTTTTTCTGGTCCCCATTCCATAGTCCGAGGAAATTTCAGTACTGCACCCCTTCTCTTTAAGCCTCATTTTTACCGCTCTGGAGGTGGTGGGACCTGGGAAAATGGAGCCAGTATATGAGGACTAAAGTTTCATGCACTAACCAAGTTTATTCAGAGCATCAGTTTGTACCTGAGGGTTAAGAAGAGGAGCCACAAGAGTAAAGTATCTAATCACAAGGACAAAGCTGCATGTGGCAAAACAACAAATAACAATAGACAATTGCAATGAATAATCTGAAGTAAACTTACTCTTCCACTCTACCTGGGAGTGATATGAAACATTAGTCTATGAAACAAGAACAAGTCCATGCTTTTGAAGAAACTGAAGTTACAAGGCTCTTTTCTTGGTTTTGGAGGTTTTTCACAAGCACTCAGAAATCTCACATGACTAGATTTTTGGACAATGTGTCTTTTTTAAAAGAATTATTTATTTT
>NW_021604604.1:345225-354062 GCF_004785775.1 Grammomys surdaster
GTTTTTTCGAGACAGGGTTTCTCTGTGTAGCCCTGGCTGTCCTGGAACTCACTCTGTAGACCAGGCTGGCCTCGAACTCAGAAATCCTCCTGCCTCTGCCTCCCAAGTGCTGGGATTAAAGGCGTGCGCCACCACTGCCCGGCTACAATTTATTTTCTAAACCAATCATAATCTATGATTTAAATGGCTTACTTAATACATGACTTTTTCAAGTTGTGTTTTTATTTGTTTGTTTTGGTGTTTGGTTATGTTATTTTTTGAGACAGAATCTCACTATGTACTCAGGCTGGCCTGGAACTTGGTCTGTAGCCTAGGCTGACCTCAAGTTCACTGCAGTCATCCTGGTTCCTCTGCTCCAGTGCTATGATTACACTGTATGTGCCATCACACCTTTCTTTTTAAAATTTTCTCTTTTTCTGACTGTTAATTTGAGTCAGCATGTGGGGTGTGTGTGTGGGGCAAGTAAATATAGCTACTATCATAAGACTTCATTCCACATGTCTCACCCCCAAATTGAGTACTACTACATTAAAGTTGCTAAATGCCAGTCACTATTACTTGAGGGATCCTAATAAAAATCTAAAATTTATAATACTTCTTTCTATCCCTAGTCTTGATTTCTAGAGTGCTTATGTATAGTATATAAAAATTCCAGGGTAATTTACACATGTGAATAACTATGAATCAGTTTATCCTTACAACAGACTCATTATAAAGCTTAGTGGGGTAGCATACGATTTTAATTCCAGCTCTCAGGATACAGAGGCAGGAGGATCTCTTGAGTTCCAGGTTAGCCAGGGCTGCATAGGAAGACCCTGTCTCAAACCACAGTCAAACAAGAAAACAAGCCGGGTGGTGGTGGCACACGCCTTTAATCCCAGCACTTGGGAGGCAGAAGCAGGCAGATTTCTGAGTTCGAGGCCAGCCTGGTCTACAGAGTGAGTTCTAGGACAGCCGGGGCTATACAGAGAAACCCTGTCTCAAAAAACAAAAACAAAAAAACAAACAACAACAACAAAAAACCCCAAGAAAACATCACCCAGCCCCATTGCAGACACAGAGGCTAGGTAAATTAGGATTATGTACTATTAAAAATGGCATTATGAGGGGCTGGAGAGATGGCTCAGTGGTTAAGAGCACTGACTGCACTTCCAGAGGTCCTGAGTTCAAATCCCAGCAACCACATGGTAGCTCACAACCATCTGTAATGAGATCTGATGCCCTCTTCCCGTGTGTCTGAAGACAGCTACAGTGTATTCATATATAATAAATAAATCTTTAAAAAAATGACATTATGAAAAAACCATCTGTATGCAAATGCATTGTATGCATACATGAAATTCTCAAAGAATAAATGGAAAATATTTTAAAATGGCATTATGTTAACAAGCAAATTTTGCCTTATAATCTGTTTTTTCTTGCACTAATCCCTCTTTTTTCCTAGACTTTTGTGGTTTTTTTGCAGGGGCAGTGCTAGAGTTCAAACCTAAGTCCTTACACATGGCAGATGAGCACTCATCACCTTAGCTCACCCACAGCCTTCCTTTAAACTTCTAAAGGCAATGCTTTGCCTGACCTGTTCCTGCCACGGTCTCAGTCAAGTCTCTGAGTTCATGGCCAAGTTTAGTCTAGAACTCATAATTCTGTTTCTGCAGGGATTACAGACATCCATCATCTAGATAATTCTGAGAGTTTTGTATCTAATTTGTCTTCTTTCTTTTAAACTTTTTGTATGTATTTTATTTAGTGGCTGTCATACATGCATATGTGCTGTGTGCATGATTTTGTGCACGTGTGAGTGTGAGATCTTGCAAGGGATTGCTTAACTGTGTTGGTCTTTTGTTTTTTTTTTGGTTTGGTTTTTCGAGACAGGGTTTCTCTGTGTAGTCCTGGCTGTCCTGGAACTCACTCTGTAGACCAGGTTAGCTTCGAACTCTTGAACTCAAGAAATCCGCCTGCCTCTGCCTCCCAAGTGCTGGGATTAAAGGCGTGTGCCACCACCGCCCGCCCGGCTTATGTTGGTCTTCTAAGAGGATACTGTGCTGTCACTTGATGACTGTTTCCGTCTGGAAATGATGAGGCTACTATATTTCTGGGTATATGTGTGTGTATATATATATGTATATATATACATATATATATATGTATATATATATGCGTGTGTGTGTGTGTGTGTGTGTGTGTGTGTGTGTGTGAGTGAGTGTGAGTGAGAATTTTTCCTGCTGTGCTATCTTTTCTAAATATACCATTCTTATCTCTTTAGGGAACTGCTCAGTTTTACTTTCTAGTTATGTCTATTATGCATGAAAGTTCTTGTTTATTACTCCTTTATTCCTTGTAATATATTCTTCTTCAGATTCTGTTTTCTAATTTGTTGTAGATTGCCCCCAATTCCTTATGAATCTGGCAAATTTTTTTTTTTAAAGAATTTAAAGAATTGGAGATTAAAATGCCAAAACAGAGCTTTGTTGCTTAATTGTTAATATTGTTATTTTTCTCTTTTAATAAAAATATTTAAACATTTTGTGTGTGTTTGTCTATGTATCTGTGTGTATGCACTTTTTGTCATATTGTTAATATTGTTTTTTTCTAAATAAAAATATTTAAACATTTTTTTGTGTGTATTTGTGTTTGTGACTGTCTGTGTGTATATGCATGTGTTGGCACTTGTGAGATCAGAGGAATCTTCTGGAATTGGCTCTCATCTTTCACCCTGTTGTTGCAGGAATTGAACTCAGGTTGTCAGCTTAATGGCAGAACCTTTACCTGCTGAGCTATGTGCATGTCTAGCCTTTCATTATTTTGTTTGACTTTTGCACATGTACATATTAGTGTTGAGCATATTCCTTATCTACTTGCCTTTCCTTTTCCTCTCTACCACCCTCTCCCATTGGTCAGTTTCCCTTCACAGCTCTATTTCTGTTTACTAAAATTTATTTATTATTATTGGGGTGGGGTGGCATGGCATGATACGTGTGTAGAGGTTATAGGACAATGTTGGAGTTGGTTTACTCCTTCTATGTTTACATGGTGTCTTAGTTATGATGACTGTTGCCGTGATGAAACACCATGACCAAAAGCAAGTTGGGGAGGAAAGGGTTTATTTGGCTTACACTTCTGCATCAAAGTCCATCATTGAAGGAGGTCAGGACAGGAACTCAAACAGGCAGGAACCTGGAGGCAAGAAGGAACTGATGCAGCGGCCTCGGTGAGGGGCTGCTTACTGGCCCTTCCCCATGAATCACTAGTTAAGAAAATGCTACACAGTTTGCCCATAGGCATTTTTTCAATTGAGGTACCCTCCTCTCAAATGACTATAGTTTATGACAAGTTGACATAGAACTAGCCAGCACACATGGATTCCACTTAACTGATTTCAGATTTGCCTAGCAAGCAAGCTGCCTTCCTTACTGAGTCTCCTCTCCCCCTCACTTCTCCTTTCAAGTCTGTAACTCAGCCTGGCCTGAGACTTGGGATCCTTCTGCCCATTACTCCAAGTGTTGCTGTTATAGGCATGAGCCATCATGCCTAGTTACTTTATAGTAGTTCTGAATCAAGTGGTTCATACTATGTGTTGTTTCCATGGAGTCTGATTTTTGCAGTTCATATGTTTGTAAGTAATCTATTTTGTAGCTTGTATATATAGGTCATTCTGAATCAAGTTAATTTCAGAGTTGATTGGGACCTTGTTTCAGGCGTATTGAACAGAGCTCTGTAACAGAAATTTGGGCATACGGCCATTTCCAGAGTCTGGTCCAAATAAGCAAGAACAGACAAAGGTTGTCTTTTTCTTTGCTGAAGGCTTTCTCTGTGTAGCTTGTCTCAGGTCTTACCCTTTTTCTACCCAGCTCTGTTTGCTATTCAGGGCAAAAGGATTTAGACTTTCATTTCTTAGTTGCTTTCAGCAGATATATATTGTGGCTTTATTTATATGTAAGCATCTCTGCTTGAAACCTATAATGCCCTCTCTCTACGGAAAGTTGTGAAGTTTGGTAAGCTTCCTGATGAATACCTTGTAGAAAATAAGGACATATCAAGTAGTGTTGCTGTGGCTTTTTTGCTTGCTTATTTATGTTTTGATAATTGGGGCAGGCTTTACCTCCCCCCCCCCCTTTTCTGGAAAAATTTTAAAAGAACATGTGTTCCTTCCCACCAGAAATGTCAAAAGCAGAAAGAACACATTTAAAACAATATATTTCTTTGTGGTAATTTTACATAATATTTTTTAAGATTTATTTTTTAAATTATGTGTATTGGTGTATTGGGTATATGCAGATGAGTGTGGTTGTCTTGAGATTCAGGAGAGTATGGAGCTGGAGTTAGAGGGAGCTGCCTCTGATGTGGGTACTTGGAATTGAACTTGGTCTTTGGGAAGGCCACTTCATCTTTCCAGCCGATACAATCAAATATCAGAGGATATTATGAACAGAAGTTTCCAGAAAAACAGCAAAGCCACACCCATGTTAAAGATTTACAAAGCCAGTTGCCTGGTTAGAACTTGCAAAGAGGAGAGTTGCATGCAGTGTTGCTTGTCTGGAGCCAGATTATTTTTGTGCTATTAATGGGCAACCATCATCTTCCTCTGTGTTTTACCTAGTAACCATTCTTGTGTTTACTAGGTAAATTATTTTGCAGTGTACTAATAGGCTACCAGGTTTCACCAACCGAAAGGCTAAGAAAGTTATAATTCTGTAACAGAGATTTCCTACCTTGCTGTAATTAACCTACTTGATATTTCAGTATGCAATGTATTTGAGAAGTGCTTTCGTTTCTTACATTCTTTTGTTATGTAATAATAAAACCTTATGAGGATGTTACCCAGTGGGAATTATGTGCACATATTATGTATGTATTAGGCTAACCTGAATCTGTCCTGGGCCATGATCACTCATGGTTCTGAATCACAGTCTGGCCATGGTTCCAGAATAAACTTTCTTATTCTCTTGGGTGCTAGAGCAGTTTTTATTGATGTGATTTTGAAGACAGAGTCTCCCTTTGTATCCTTGGCCTGGAATTCCTTTTGTAGACTGCATTGGCTTTGAACTCACAGAGATCCACAAGCTCTTGCTTTAGATTCACCATGCTCCTATCAGCTGTGGTTTTAATCAACAGATAGTTTTGTTTTTAGTTTGCTTTCAGATTGTGTCTTTGAGATTGATTTTTTTTTTTTTGGCCTTTTGTAGCCCAGGCTAGCCTCACATTTATAATTTAGCTAAGGATGACCTAGAATTCAAAGTCATCTTGCTTTTATATAAGTGTGTGTATCACTACACCTAGTCTTCCACATTTGCAAAGTATTTTTTTTTTCCTCCAATAGAATTGGTTTGGGGATATTTTAGTCTTTCTTTGAAAACATTTACTTACACACTATTTTATCTACTTTTAACACATTCATTAGAGGCTGACTTTATAAATTAGTGTGGCTCAGAGGAGAAGAACACTTAAACAAGCAGCAGTACCTGTGTTCAGATCCAGGTACCCACATAAAAAAGCCAGTGTGGCCTGTTTGTAACCTCACTCCTGAGGAGTTCCTGGGTTGGCTGGCCAGCCAGCTAACCTGTAGAAACAGCAGGCTCCAGATTCCGCAGGAAGACCTGTCTCAAGGGGATGAGGGGAGTGATATGTCAGGATGACTGACATCCTCACGCTAGTGTACGTACCTGCACACATACTTACAGACACATACACACACCCACATATAAAAAGAAATTGTCAGCTAGGCATGGTCGCAGCTGGGTGACGAGTTCAGGGCCTGGGCTGCATAAAGAGACCTGTGTGTGTGAGAGAGCATGTGAAGGGAGAGAGATGGAGAGTATGAATTAGTGGACTGATTTGTTACTGAATAGTAAAGTGACTGGATAGCAATAGTATACTGTCTTATTTTGTAAGTCTAGGTAAGAAAGAAAAAAAAGGAAAGTTAGAAATGATTTCTAAAGTTTTTCACCGTAAAGAAGTAATAATTGTTTAAAGAAATAAACATTTAGCTTGATTTAAGCCAGTTTACACATGTATCAAATTTTATGTACTGTTTATGTGTAGCCTTTGTGTACCAGTTAAAAAAATTAAAACCATGAAATTGTGAAATGTGACCTTCTAACTTCTGTAGTATTGTTAGCTTTTAGATTAGAGCTCAGCCTAGTCTGTCTGTTCTTCAGCTTGTCTTTCCTCTGAGCAAACTTCAGACGCAGCCTCTGCTTTCTTCTCTCCAGTGTGCTAAGTGTGGCCACTGAAATGAGATTTCCTTTGTGCAATGTTTTGATGCTGCTTCAGAAAGATTTTTAGTGTGGTTCTGGAATTAACTGCTCGACTCTCATACTAGGCCAGTGTTCTGCCACTGAGCTGTCCTTACAATGTTGCTTTAGAACGTTAACCATTCTAGTCTTTGTCCTTTGTGTCATGTACCTGCAATTGAAGTACTTCAAAAGTTTTCTTGATACCCTCAAAAGACTAATGCTAGCTCTGATTATAATAAACATCTGTTAATTCATCAGCTCAACTACAGACAGAACATGACCAATTCAGTTTCTTTTATCTGAGCATTCCTCTCCATACCTTAAGGGTTTGTTCTTCATTCCCTAGGCCAGTAGTTCTCAGCTTTCATAATGCCGTGACCCTTTAATACAATTCCTCATGTTGTGGTGACCCCCAACCATGAAATTATTTTGTTGCTATTTTGTAACTATAATTTACCTACTGTTGTGAATCATAGTATAAATATCTAATACTCAGGATATTTGCTATATAATCCCTATGGGGGTCATTCAGAACCGGTGCCTTGGGGCTTCCAGTTTTGTCATCATATATGTGTCTGTCCCTACATGAAAATCAAGTCCTGAAGGAAACTGGCTAGACCTGTATTCCTAAGCCAGTACTGCATTGTTTTGGGAAGCTATATGTGTCTGGTATGGCTTGCATTTTAAAAACTCAACGTTGGGCCCAGTGGGATGGATCAGCAGATAAAGAAGGCTTTTGCCTGATGCCTTGAGTGTTTAGTCCCTGGTGTCTACATGGTGGAAGGAGAGAACTACCTTTCTGTTACTGTTTTGTTTCAGAGTTTCACTCTCTGTAGTGCTGACTCTCCTGGAGCACAAGTCAGCACTTGCTATGTAAACCAAGCTCTCCTGTAACTCAGAGATTCACCTGCTTCTCTAAAGGCATGCACCAATATTCCCAGGGAGAACCAACCTTTCAAAGTTGTCCTCTGACCTCCACACATGGGCTGTGTGATACTGTGTGCATGTGCAGGTACAAACACACACACATACACACACATACACACACATACACACACATACACACATACACACACACACACACACACACCATTTTAAAGATTTTGGCATTGTTTTTTCTAAGATTTATCTGCTTTTGCATTTTTGTTGTTAATGTATAATGATAGAAGTATAAGCATGCCTAATTTTGTATTTAAATTTATGGATTTGGAGTTTTTCTTGTATAATGGGGTAGCGATACATTCTTAGTTTCCTTTTTATGTAGTAAACTAGTTGAGTAATACATTTTCCCTACTATAACATAACTCCTAGGATAACAAGTTTGCTTTTAAGCCTAAATTTGTTTCTGAGTTTTGTATTGGTCTGTTTACTCCATTTTGTATGGCAACAATATTGTCTTAGTAAGACTTCATAATGAATCTCAAATAAATTTTTTTAAAAAGACTTATTTTTATGATTTTTATCATGTGTAGTCGTATGCATCTACAAGTATGTCTGTATACATGAGTGCAGGTGCCCATGAGAGTGAGAGGCTTTGGAACAGGAGCTATAGATGGGTATGAGCCACCCACTATGCGTTCAGGGAACTGAACTTGGGTCCTCTGGAAGAATGAGCAGTAGCACACTGCTGAGCCAACTCTGTAGTTCCACAAATAATTGTTTTTTGTTGTTGTTGTTGTTTTGTTTTTTGTTTTGTTTGTTTGTTTGTTTGTTTTTTCGAGACAGGGTTTCTCTGTGTAGCCCTGGCTGTCCTGGAACTCACTCTGTAGACCAGGCTGGCCTTGAACTCAGAAATCTGCCTGCTTCTGCCTCCCAAGCGCTGGGATTAAAGGTGTGCGCCACCACTTTTTATTTGTGCGGCCCACAAATAAATTTTAAAACCATGTTTGTTTGTTTTTTTTCCCCTTTGTGCTCTTTCATATACTCATTGAACCATGATATACTTGGGATTTTTATTCTAATACATTCAACTTGTAGATCAATTTAGGAATATTTGTCATCAATTTTACATTGGTGTGAAGGCAGGCTAATGAAACATACATTTACCAGTGTGTAAGTAAAGTAAAATTGTGTTGTATCTAGCTTTGAAGGTCACATAATCTTTAAATTTCTCTTTTGAACTCTTTATTTAGCTGTTCTGAAAATTCCTTTATTACAATATAAGTAAAGCATAAAGGAAAGAGATTTGTGTTTATGTCAGGGCATTCTAACAATTTTTATGAGTAGAATATTTGCTTTTTATTTAAAATTTTATATGTATGGGTATTTTGCCTGCATGTATGTCTGTGTATCATGTTTATGCTTGGTGCCCATGAAGGCCAGAAGAGGAGGTCAGAGTGTGGATGCTAGGAATCAAACCTGTCTGCAGAGAGCCATTGTCCAAAGCCCACCCAATGGGCTCATAGCATTGTCAACCTGACAGAACCTTAATGCTTATTAAACTTGCTCTAAGAAGCTGTCCAGAGTTGCTAGTGGCAAAACTGAGGTTTGAACACGATTTCCATTACTTTACAAAGTGATATGTTTATACCTTACATCTTTAAAATGCTCTATGTACTTATTTATTTATTTATTTATTTATTTATTTATTTATTTATTTATTTA
>NW_021604604.1:354072-357883 GCF_004785775.1 Grammomys surdaster
TTATTTATTTATTTATTTATTTATTTATTTATTTATTTATTTATTTATTTGTGAGAGACAGAGTTTCATCATGTAGACCATGCCCAGGACAAAATGTTTTATCTTAGTTGGGATGTAGAAAAGATTAGTTGTAAAGGAGATTTATATCTGATACATGTTTTGGGAGGAGGAGGTTGAAATAATTTCACTATGTAGCCCTGGTTGATCTGGAACTGTGTCGACCGGTGACCTCAAATTCACAGAGGTTCACCTGCCTCTGTTTCCTGTGTCGTGGGATTAAAGTACTCAGGATACCACATCTGGACAGATTACAAAGCAATGCAATAGATTCTGCTCACTAATCAGAATGGACAGGTGTGCACACATGTATGTCTCAGACACCAATAAGGGCCTTGCACATGCTGCCCCACTACTTAAACTCCATTTTCAGCCCTGTCAAAATGGACTTAATGGTCTAGAAACTGTATAACATTTTATAACAACGAAGTGAGAGAGCCAGTATTCAAACCTGGGTTTTCTAATTTCATGCTTGCCTCCCCCCTTCCTCTCCCCCCGCCCCCCGTGTGTGTGTGCGTGTGTGTGTGTGTGTGTGTGTGTGTGTGTGTGTGACTACATCTTACTGTTTTGGGCCTTTTTCTATTGGGATCAAGTGTGCTTTGCTGGACAGAATATGATTTGGATTCTTGTGATGCAGAATCATGATAATAGATAGGAGTAGAACCTTGACAAAAGAGAGATTTTCAAGTAATTTAAAATAATATCTCGAGTACTTGTACAGTGTATGAGGGTCAGGAGAATGAGCAAAAGCTGACTCTCAGAAGCAAACTGTGGAAACAGGAAAAGCAGTTGAGCCCTTTTGAACTTATTTTTCCCTTGAAGACTGGAGCCATGTGGGATGTTCTGTTAATAGACCTAAGAAACTGAGACATTAAGTTTTCAGCTTGTTTTCTTTCTGGGTGGCTATTTGTTGGGAGGTAGATAAAATTCATATGCTTATGTTATAAAGAATAGATCGGGCCAGATTGCATGCCCATGGACCAAGTAGAAGACTAATGTAGTAGCTGATGTGAGAGACATGCAGTAACTTAGGATTGGAGTGTTGGAAATTGAAGGAAGCAGATTTCTGGTATTTAGAGGTAAATGTGACAAGATTTAGCAATCACAAATATGAAGCGAAGAGTATATATAACCTAATAGAGAACTGAAGTAAACTTATTAAAAAAAAATAGGCTGGAGTAGATTTACGTGTTCTGTTTGTGCCATATTTATTTTGAGGCATCACTAGAGGAACAGTCTATGATTCTGTGTCTGTGATGTGCATAGCAATTTAAGTGTAAAAGTGGATGAGTTTACTAAGCAGAGCTTACAGAGAACACATCTAAGATCAGTTCTGTAAGCTGACCATGCAAAGGAGATGGAGTGAATATTTAGTGAAGTGTCCCTCATCTCTGGACCAACGATCCATGCTTCTCCTTTGTGGAGGGAGTTACAGATTCCTGAACTTAATTCCATGACAAGTAGAATGTAACTAAAATTAGTGCTTAGTTAAGTGGTACTGGACCTCCTGAAAATGAAGATGGACTGAGGCTGTAACTCAGTGGTGGAACACTTACCTAGCATTTATGAGGATAGGGATTCTATCTCTAGCACCACAAAAAAGCCAGTTTAGAGCTGGGCAGTGGTGACACACACCTTTAGTCCTGGCACGTGGAAGGCAGAGGCAGGCAGATCTCCCAAGTTCAAGGCCAGCCTGGTCTACGGAGTGAGTTCTGGGACAGCCAAGGCTACATAGAGAAACCCTGTCTCGAGAAGGAAAAAAGAAAGAGACATTCTAAGAGTACAGCTCTACATTTTATAACAACAGTAACTGTATTAGATAGTTCTCAAAATTACTGAGGAAATATTGTCAAAGGGTATCATTTCTAACACTAAACCATCTTTTAAATATTAATTTTATTTGCATTATTGTATATGTATTATGTATGTTTGTTCTCTGTATGCATGACTTGTTTGTGTTCAGAGTCCAGAGTAGGCTGTTAGAATCTCTGGAGCTGGAATTAAAGGGAATAGTGAGCTGTTTGATGTGGACACTAGTAGCCAAACTTGGGCCCTCTCTAAGAGCAGCAGTCGAGCCATCTCTACAACCCTCTTCTCATCTTGGGGCTGAGGAGACAAAAAAACTATTAAACAAAAAAGCACAAGCAACTGTGAAGTGTCGATAAATTTTGCCCCATGTAGACTAACAAGGTAGTCCTCTACAGTTTCATAGATGTTGATAGAAGACATAGGACTTAAGGGTCAAAGACACAGGACTTCTTCAATCCAGAGACATGAAACAGCAGAATGTTAGCATCTGTGCTCTTAGGTCCATGGAAGTCTAAATTCAGGTTGTCTGAGCGCTTGGCAGAAAAGCACAGTTACTGGCTTAGCCATCTCACTGACCTTTATCTTCAGTGATTTAAGTTAGCTTGTTACAGATGTGTCATCTCTGTGTTAGGGAACTCAGTGTTAGAATGTGAATTGAGTTCTACCTTTGCCTTGACCTTTGCCCTGAAGAGAGATGACATCTTTATTATACTAGATGATAAACCCTCTTAGATCTTCAGTGGGATACATTATTTCTAGACCTCAGGACTATTTGCAGCACAACTGTGCTTTAACAAGACAACATGGAGCAAAGAGTCAGTACCTGGCTTCACAAGATGGATGGAAGCACACAGATCTAAGTAGATCTGAGTGCATCTTATATATCTACCTTTATGGTATGCCTTCTTGGCTTCTGGTAATGAATGCACAAGTTGGTGGTCACTGAAAACCCTGACAGAGGCAGCACAGATCTCTTTTGTTTGACTTAGAAGAAAGACATTAAATTGAGGTTATTTCTTATAGAATGCAGAGCTCCCTTACCTTGCCCGGGAATTAAGATCCAGATAGCTGACTAAATTAGAGAGCCAGGTGGTTTCTCAGTTCTTGGCCTAAGGCATGAGTGTAGCTATTTCAGGATACATTGTGCACATATGGCCTTGTCTTACAGAAGGAATTGCTATTCTGTCATCTATAACTATCTAAACCACTGAGTTGAACTGACACAAATGCCCCTAGGGCCAAGGTGGTGTCATTGATTTCTTTAGCTAGTCGGGGACAAATTGAAAATCTAATTGGATGACTTCCAGTGTAGGAATAATTGCCTCAGAACATAATCTAATTAACTTATTAATTTTCCTGTGGGATCCCTCCACTCCCTTAAGAATAGATCTTTCCTTAAACACTTGAAGGTCTCTTAAGACCATCTCTAATTACAAGTCACAACATTCCTTGTTCATACTTGAGTTCTACACAAGAAATACTCTGGCTGCCTATTCCTTTAGAGTTTGGTTTCTAAACTACACACTGTTTAGAATCCCCATTGCCCCCACACCAACTACTGAAGTCGGGGAGCACATGTTTCTTTAGTATGCCATCCTGATTAGCCGTAGGCTTCTCACTTCAGTTCATGTAATTAGTATCTTTTTTTGGAGAGTGTACCTGAAGGTGGGCAGTACAATCTGTTCTGTTTTATCTGTGTCACCAGCCAGGTGGCATTCATTTGTCCTTTGGAGTGATTGAATGATAGATGTAGGAATGGGGATAGAGCAGATACCTGGAGAACTTTGAGCATCCTCTTGTTCTAAGAGGCAGTTGTATGAGGTTAAGGAGTATAATCGTCAGAGCTGTTTGAGAGGGCTTGCACAGGTTCTGCCAAGTCAGTTGAATTTAGAATGCATTACCAGAGAATTTTCTCTCTTCTCCCCTCCCCTCCCCTCCCCTCCCC
>NW_021604604.1:358283-436905 GCF_004785775.1 Grammomys surdaster
TTTTTTTTTTTTTTTTGAGACGGGTTTCTCTGTATAGCCCAGGCTGTCCTGGAACTCATTCTGTGGACTAGGCTGGCCTCAAACTCAGAAATCCACCTGTCTCTGTCCCCCAAGTGCTGGGATTAAAGGCGTGCACCACCACTGCCCGGCAGTGAATTTTCTTTTGGGGAAGAAAGCCCCAATGTAATCTCGAAGACAGATCTCTCTGCCTCTGCTTCTGGGGCCCTCCCCCACCCCCACCCCCCATTTAATCTTCTGCGATGCTTTTCTCTTTATAGGTGCCAGGGTTGTTTTTCTGACTTCTTTTCATTGTCAGAAAATCAGTGTATTACATTTCAATATTTAAGATCTACCTGTTGTCTGGAGTGGTTAGGTGCATGAGGAAAAAGGACATTTTAATTAAACTTACAGAGATCTCTTTATGCCTCCTTTGTTGCTCAGTTATGGGTTCAGGGCTTAGGTTTTGTTTTTGTTTGTTGAGACTGGGTGTCATGTAGCCCAGGCTGGGCTCATTGCTTATACAGCCAAGGAGGGCTTTGAACTTCTCATGTTCCTGTCTCCACATCCTTGAATGTACACGCTAGGCAAGCACTCTGCCAAACAAGCTATATAATGTGAAACCTCAGCCCTTTTAGTATTTTGAGTTGACTATTTGGGGGTGGGGGGAAGGTTGAGAACAATTTATTAGAATTTAAAAGAAAAATCCTAGGCCAAGCAACCTTAAATCTCAGAACCTGCCCAGAGCAGAAGAATGGAGAAGCGAAGGGGAGCGGGGCAGCTTGAGTTGGCTTAGAAGTCAGTCATGTGGCAGGAGGCAACCACATAGCTTAGCAGGGCCTTTAGAGAAACCATAGGGAAGCCCATGGTGTTAGGGGAAAACACACTTAGAACAGAGTCAGAGAGAAGAAAAAGTAACTCAGAAAAGCTTGCAGACTTTTGAAGCCAAGTGTCTGAGCTCTGTGAGAGACCATCCTGTGTTGCTCTTTGAGAGAGCTGCTCCAGCATTTAGCAATATAAGATGCTTGTGGGTACAGAATGTAAAAGGGTATCAGTACTTCAGCTAACACCTGTGGTTGGTCAGTTGGTTCTGTTGGAATAGCCAATACCAGTCTCTGCAAAAGGGTTGTCAACAGTGAAGACCACTAAAACTAGAAGAAGGATATCCAAGGTTCTATAGAGTCCACAACTCAACAATTCTGGAAAGAGGCGGTAGCCTCTGTGTAAGGAATGAAATCAAGGGGCTGGAAGGATAGCTCAGTGGTTAAGAAGAGCATGGGCTACTGCTCTTCCAGAGGTCCTAGCACAGAGGTTCATCTGCTTCTGTCTCTGGGTGTGCTGCTACCATCTGGGGATCTTTTCAACATAAGAATATTTAGTATTTGTGTCAGGGAGATGCTGAATCCAAAATAGAAGCTGTTTAAGTAGAGGTTGCTCTTGCCAGAAGAATTGAGGAGTAATATGTGTGCAGAGAGTCTTGTCTTCAAAGGGGTCATAGTAATGTGACACCCCCCCCCCCCCCAGAGCCTCTAGCCCATTTCTACCTGGGCTTTGTTTACTGACCGCAGTCTCCTCTAGAATTTATGAATGCTCACAGTATAGGAATGAATAATATGGACAACAGTTGTGTGTGTTAGCAGTGAAGACCACAGTGGCAGTACATTAAATGGCTTCCAAAGGCTCTGTCTACCAAGAAAGAAAGCTCATTAGTTTCCCTTCACTCCTTCATCAGCATTTTGATACCTGCCTATAGCAGTAAAAGTTCACATGCAGAAGGGTTTTATCAGAGACCTTTCTTCTCTGAGCTCCACTCAAAGTAGGGATTTTATCCCTCTGAAGGAGCTGCTTTTCTCCTTCCAGTAGTGCCATACAGTTTTGAGCTAGCCCCTAAAATAATTTACATATGTTTGAAGTAACACCTCTAACTTTCTCTTTAATGTAGCTGATTGGGTTATAGAGAGTGGTAGAGTTATTGGGGTGAGAGCAATTTGGGAGAGAAGAGCTTTGCCCCTGTTCACATTTATTTTCTGTTTTTGAGTGTTGGTGCCTTCATGCTGATTAATGGAAACTGTCCTGTATACTGTGGGAAGACCCAAGTCAACAGCGATAGTCTACTACTTTTTTGGCAGAGGGACTAAGGTTTTGCTCCTTTTCATTGACTAGGGCTCAATCTGTATAGTAGTCCATGTTTTTAGGAGTCTACCTTAATGTGGCTGATTGCTCCATTGACAAGGTAGCATCTCTGAATTCTCAATAAAGCCAGGCATGGTGGCTTAATTCCAACAATCAGGAGGCTGCAGTGTGGGCTGTGGTATGATACCCTTCCTTTAAAAGACAGAACAGGAAATTTTTTGATTTTCTAATAGAATTGGAGCTGACATTAAGAGTTTTCTAGATTCTTTGACCTAGTTTCTTAGGTTCCAGTGATGTTCATCAGCATTTTGATACCTGCCTGTAGCAATAAAAGTTCATATGCAGAGGGGTTTTGTCAGTGGAATGCTAGTGGAATTTCTTACATGATAGCCATCTATAAAAACATGCTTGATGTGCCTTATGACATTTCCAAAGGACTGAATGCTTAACAAGGTAGACTGAGAGGATCTGAGAACCAGCATAGTACTGCTGTTCTTTTCTTTCTTTTTAAAACTAATTTGTATGTGTATGGCTGTTTTGCCTGCATGTATGTCTCTGTCCCTTGAGCATGTTTCATGAGGACTGAAATTACAGATAGCTATATGCTGCTGTGTGGGTGCTGGGAATTGAACCTGAGTCCTCTAGAATAGCAGTCAGTGCTCTTAATTGCTCAGCCTTCTCACTGACCTTCTCCTTACCTTTTTATTTAAAAGTACATATATGATTGTTTTGTCTTCATGTATATATGTATACCACATATATATATGCCTAGTGTCCACTAAAGGCCAGAAGAAGGCATCAGATCCCTTAGAGCTGGAGTTATAGGTAGTTAGAAGCAGTGAGTGCTGGGAATGTGGGACTTAGGCCCTCTGTAATTGCCGTATGTGTTCTTGTCTGCCAGGCCATCTCTGCAGTCCAGTTGTCACTGTTCTTTAACAAGCATTGCTTACTTACTCTGTCAACTTCAAAACAACCTAGCCAAAGATTTGCTTTGTTCTCATCATAATAGGTACACAATTTGCTCCTTTTACACTCAGTGTACACACGTCTCTTAAATATTGTTTGAAAATATTTCGAACCTTACCTGCTCACCTTCTACCAGATAAATGTGAATTCTAGCTGTTCATGGGGCAGACCTGTTGCGGCTGTTGGCATGATAAGTAATTTCTTCAATCTGGTAGAAAATTGAAAATATCTAGGGAATTACTGAGGTTTGCTGGTACCCATCCTGACACTGTCTTAATTTTAATAAATAATAAATTAGAGGCTTATTAGTGTTCTCATGAGTTCTTTTCAATTCCTGTTAATCAGTTTCTTCCATCCCAGAAGCTCTTCTTTGCCAGTGTGTTTCATTCTTACCCCCACTCCAGATTTGAAGGATCAGAGCTTTTTCCTTTTTGCAAGGTTAATTTAACATTGGTTCATGGGTTCTGTTGAAAGATAAGAGACTCTAGATCAAAGAAAATATCACTGAGCAACTACAAGAACCAGTACACTCAGCAGGGTGTGGTGGGGACAGGTGTGATGGCACACACCCTTCTTTACTCTCAGCGCTTTGAGGCAAAGGCAGGTGGATTTCTGTGAGTTTGAGACCAGCATCTCAAAGAAAAAGAAAAGGAAAACAAAACAGAACAGCCAAAAATCCAGCATTCAGTATTTGTTCAGGTAACTAAGTCTGGTTGCATTAAGGTGCTGCAAAAAGGGGATTCCTCCATACAAAGCTGAACACACTACAGGAAAACTCATGCTTTAGGGAGCTAGGTCTTTTAGAATGGGTGATTAACCTTCCTTACCTTTGTTCCTTGGTGTTTGCATTAATTTATACCTAATACTGATGATTATATACAATCAGTGATATGCCACTTGTTATAGATTTGTTATCACTTCCTCATTATAAGGAGAAAGTTTTAAACTCTTGAACAGTTGTCTGTTATATGAAGATAATAAGTTGTGGGCCAATCAAGCTGGTACAAGCCTTTAATCCCAGCACTCTGGAGACAGGGTAGTAGCAGGTGAATCTTTGTGAATTTGAGGCCAGGCTGGTCTGCATAGCAAGCTCCAGGCTCAACAGGACTACATAGTGAGACACTGTCTCAAATGAAAAACAAAACAAAGATTTTAAAAAAGAGAATACATTGTGCATCTAGTTAGGAACCAAACCCAGGGCCTCATGTATGCTAGCAACCATTGAGCCTTTCCCAGGCTGCTATCCGTTGGTGAATTTTGACGGTTAAATGAAAGCTTTAAATGTATTACTAATTTGCTGACATGAAACTCAGAGCCTTGTACTTATATGCTAGCAAGTGAGTTATATCTCTTCCTCTTCAAATGTTTTATTTTAAAGATTTGTTTTTCTTAATTATTTATGTTTATTTGGCATTGAGCCTACATGTATGTCTGTGTGAGGGAAACAGATCCACTGGAACATGAGTTACAGTTATAAGCTGTTATGTGGATTCTGGGAATTGAATCTGGGTCCTCTTAATCACTGAACCATCTCTCTATCCCCAAGTGCTGTATTTTACAAACAGTTTCATAGGCTTTTACTGGGCAAGCTGAGCAGACAGATATGTAAGAGGCTTGCTGAAAACTATAAACTTTGCACTTACATTTTATTTTTCCTTTAATGGTGTGTGCCTTGTGTGATTCTTTTTGCCTTCAGTACTTTCTATATTTGCCTCTTATACTCTTGTTTTTCTTTGTAAGTGAAATATTTTCAGTTTACTTGAACTGCGCACATTGATAGTTATTCAAATACTCTGAGTGTGTCAGCACAGCACTTATCTCATTGCACTGTAATCACCGATTTTGTTGTTGTTGTTGTTCTGTTTTGTATCTTTTAATAAATTAAAAGTGATCGAGCAGGCCTCCTCTCCTTCCACACATTCCAGATTTCTAGGAAACAGTTTCTTCCCTCTAACAGTTGCTTTAGAAAATCTATTAAGTAGTAACTGATTTGAGCCTTAAGGAAATTAATTTACCTCATAAATAATCATTAGAAAATAGGTACAAGATACAGTCCCATGGTCCAATGCATATGGACAGTATATACATTATCTACTATACCAAATAATATTTTCTTGCTCTATTTAAATTTAAAATATAGACTGTGGATATTCATAAAGAAAAAGTGGCTCGAAGAGAGATTGGTATTTTGACAACAAATAAGAATACGTCACGAACTCACAAAATAATCGCCCCTGCAAATATGGAGCGTCCTGTCAGGTATATTCGGAAACCTATCGACTACACTGTTCTGGATGATGTGGGCCATGGAGTTAAGGTAAGCATTTTGTACTAAATAATGTAAATAACTTTGAATTTTCAACAAATATTTTAAATGGAAATTGTGGTAGAAGTTTCTTACTTGATAGGTTCCCTTTAGCTAGCAACTAGTATAATTTTTATAGAATATTTATGTATTTAAAAATACAATTATATGAATGTTTGCCAGTGTGTGTGTGTGTGTGTATACTAAATGCATGTCTGGTGCCCTTAGGGGTCTGAAGAGGGTGTTGCATCCTCTAGATCCTCTGGAAATGAGTTATGGTAGTTGTGAGCCATTATGTGGATGCTGGGAACTGAACGTGGGCCCTCTGCAAGAGCAACAAGTGCTCTTAACTGTTGAGCCATCTCTCCAGCCCTCTAAAATATTCATTTAATGAGTTACATATTTGACTAACCTTGGAGCAGAATTTTATCTATGGAATGGGCATTATTCAGAAAAACCTAAAAACCTGAGGTGGCCTGCCAAGATGGCTTAGCAAGTAAATGGCACTTGTCACCAAACCCTTTGACTTGAACCTACATGGTGGAAGGAGAAAATAGACTTCTGAAAGTTTTCCCTTATCTCCTTGTCCACACATAATGCTGTGTTGCTTGTACCATAAACAAAACAACAACAACAAACACCAAAACAAACAAATAAAAACACAACTTGAAAAAGTCATGTATTAAGTAAGCCATTTAAATCATAGATTATGATTGGTTTAGAAAATAAATTGTAGCCGGGCAGTGGTGGCGCACGCCTTTAATCCCAGCACTTGGGAGGCAGAGGCAGGAGGATTTCTGAGTTCAAGGCCAGCCTGGTCTACAGAGTGAGTTCCAGGACAGCCAGGGCTATACAGAGAAACCCTGTCTTGAAAGACCAAAAAAAAAAAAAAAAGGAAATAATTTGGCCTTTTATTCCTAAATATTTGTGTACCTATGTATTATAGGGATAGAATTCAGCAATTTGCATTTTTTTAAATGGAAAATTTTTATAAAATTCTGTTTTGCATACATCTGCCACAACCTCTAGAATTGTAGAATATTTGTTGCCGAGCTCAAGCTTGGCAGAATTATGTGTTCTTGACATTTGTAGTTTTTCTTATTTATGTGTCTTTGTAAACATCTGGGATAGCGCAGGTTCTTCAGCTAGCTCTGCACAGGATAAACTTACGCTTTGAAATGTGGTAGTAATCTTTTTCCCAGAAGACTGTTTGATTTTCTTTGTATTATCCAAAGTATTTCATAATGTCTTTTGGGTTTTAAGAATTATTTTTAATTTATGTGTATGAGTATTTTGCCTGCCTGCATGTCTGTGCACCGCTTCAGTGTCTGGTGCCTCAAGCGTGAAAGCCAGAAGTGATGTCTCATCCCCTGGAGTTGGAGTCACAGGAAGTTGTCAGCTGCCATGTAGTTGCTGGGAATTAAATCTGAATGCTCTTGGAGAGCAGCCTCTTACCCTGTTTTTAAAAAAGAAGTCAGCGGAGTCTGGGAACTTTGTAGCTGGTGTTTAGTACTGGTGCTGTTGCTAGAGGTGTTGTATTATGAAGATTCTGGGATGTCTCATTAAGAGAGGAACATTAACTTCTACTGTGCTCTTCCTATGATTTCTGCAATGTCTTATTCACGTTCATGCTTGGCAGTTATATGCGAAGTTGAAACACTTGGCAAATATAGCAGAGACTACATGTTTCTTGTATTTTATTAAGGGTATGTCTAGCATTGTTTAAGAGCTTAAATTCAATCTTATTTTAAAATATTTTAGGATAGTAATATGTAAGGTTGTAATATGTAAGGCCTGTTTTGGGATTTAAAAAATATGCACAACATGTAGAAATATATATTGATCTAGTCTGTTATTTGGGGAAATTCCTGAACTCACCCCCCCACCCCCGCTGCATCTTAATTTTCTTCTACTAAGACAATACGTTAACAATTCAATAAAGAATAATTTCTGAGCCAGATATGGGGGGAAAATTCTAACACTATAGATTCTGAGGCAAAATTATTTGAGGCCAACTTGGACTACTTAATGAAGCTCTGTCTTAACACAGCTTCCTCACAAAACTTAACCATTATCTCAAAAACAAATACCTGAATTATTTCTTCTCTTCACTCATGGTTGTGTGCTTTAAGACATCATGTTTGGGAGTGTGCGAGATTTGATCTATTTTATATACCCCTGCATAGTGCTAAGATTAAAGGCTTGGGTCCAAATTCTAGAAGGAAATTTGGTAAGAAAATGCAGTTCTGTATAATTTAAGTAGGAAGCATAAACACAACCTAATAGATGCTGAAAGTATATGGGTGAGAACTTGGGTAGTTTTCTAATTTAATTTTTAATTTACTAAAACATGCAGACATTAAAAAAAACCCACCTCTTTTTAAAAGAGTGCTATGGTAAGGTACATATTATCCCTAATTTTTACTAATTACTTTTAAGTGTATACTTCTGAAATATATTCACATTGCTTCAGTTACTGTTTTTAAGTGTTTTGATTAAGATTTAAAATAGTAGGTGGCCGGTGAGAATGGTATATTTTAGAAACCAGTATGTGTTGATAGAGTGCTTACTTAGTATGACCATCACCCTGGATTTGATCCCAAGTACCATAGTAGTGGTACACTTTGCAGTCCTTGCACTCAAACGATGAGGCAGGAGCATAGGAATCCCAAGATTATCCTTGCTCACAGAGAATTTGAGGCTAGTCTGACATCCAGGAAACCAGTATGAAGCTGATGCCTGTAAAATGTATCTGTATGTATACAAAATATATACATACACAATTACTTTGTCCCTGGTCTTATTACTGGCTGGTATTTTTGGGGGTGGGGGGAATTTACGACTTCTGTAAGAACTTTCATTCTCTTATGTTACTTCTTTTCTACAGGATTATACATCTCTTTTCTATCGAGATGTATAAAATTAAGAAATCATACCAGAGCCAGGTGTAGCGGGTGCTTCTCAGAATCCATGGCTAGCTAGTCTGTTCTAGTGAGTGAGTTTGGGGATAGCCAGAGTTACATAGAGAGACCCTATCTCAAAAGAAATAACTGCTAGTTCCAGGAGGCAGAAGGAACAGGATGACTACAGCTTAAGAGGCAACCTGTTCTGCATAGTGTGCTGCAGGTCACCTGGTTAGATACTGAGACTCAACAAACAAAACACCCAACCAACCAGCCCTCCTGCTCTTTAAAAATCCATAGAAATCTGGGCATTTCTTAATGATAAATTATGCATTGGCTGAAATTATGAGGCAGAAAATTATTTATTTTAAAATGTACATTTTCAATGTAGACAAACCCTACTAGTGCCTGTAATTATTATTATTTTGTCTTTGATGTACATTTATATTTAGAAATTTAATTTTTTTTAATTAAAAATTTTCTTTATGCACTCTATTTTGATTAAATTTTTTCCCTTAACTCTTCCTAGATGAAGTTTGATTTCTTAATAGCTTGTTAAATTTGTGCTGTATTAAGTAAGGATCATGACACCTGATGTTTCCTCATGGTGTTTTTTGTTGTTTAACGTCACTATTTGGATATTTTTTATAATTACACAGAATTTTAAATACCATATTAAAAATAGATCAATATTCTTCTTCTAGCTAATATATTTTATATCCAAGATTTTTGTACTCCTAAGATTAATATTCTATCTTGTAAATTTTAGTATTTTGGTGTTTGTGTATGATATACTTGGCCTTCCTTTAAATAGATTATGTACATTTAAATAGCATTTAAATGAATTTAATTCATTTCATGCAGGATAGTATGTGGTATCTATGTTTTAATAGGAATTTAAAATAAAAAATAGCATAGAGTAGGTCTGGTTAGATTTTGGTGAACAGATAGGAGAAACTCATGTAGAATGTACCAGAATATGCACATGAAGAACAACAGAAGATGATGATTTTTATGGGCAGCCACAGTGTTTCACAGTGATCATAGGAAAGGAAGGTTTGAATACTTAGTGGAGAAATTTAGAGTTATTTTTGGTAATAGTAACAATGAACAGATATCTAAATTACTTTATAACTTACAGAGGATTGTCTGTTGTATATATTTAGTGTTTATTTGGAGATCATGAGGAAGATTAAGGAAGCAAGACAAAGACTTTTTTTTTTTTTTGGTTTTTCGAGACAGGGTTTCTCTGTGTATCTCTGGCTGTCCTGGAACTCATCCTGTAGACCAGGCTAGCCTTGAACTCAGAAATCCGCCTGCCTCTGCCTCCCAAGTGCTGGGACTAAAGGTGTTCGCCACCACTGCCCAGCGACAAAGACATTTTATTGGTTAGAATTAGTTGGTGTTCTAAGGTAAAGCCTCTAATGTTGATAGTTAGTTTCTGGTCAATTATGGAGTTGAGTTTTAGTTTGTTTTATAGGAACCCAGAACACCAGGGCTGTTTCAGCTTTAATGGTCTCCCAACTGTTGTTCTTAATTTTTTTCAGATATGTTTATCTTTGAATCTGAGTGTTTTGCCTGTATATGTGTATATGTACCATGTGGGTATGCCAAATGTATGTACCATGTTTGTGTGCCACTTGTGTAGTGTACCCTGTGTGTGCTACATTCATGTGTGTACTGCTTATGTGTGTAGTGAGTTTCATGTGTATCATGTATGTATGTATACCAGATGTGTTTGGTCCCTGTGGAGATCAGAAGAGGATAGAGATACAGTCTTACTCTGTATGATGGTTGTGACATTTTGTATGTGGGTAATGGGACCTGAACTCTGGGGCCTCTGCAAGGACAAGAGCTCTTAACCGTGGCGCTGTTTCTCTAGCCTACCCCTTCTGATTATCACTGTTACTACTACTATTATTTTAAAGATTTATTTATATGAGTAAACTGTAGCACAGCCTTACATAAATATTATATATGAGTGAGAACTAATTAGTTACTTGAAAGAAAGAATTGGCCTTTTGAGGCGTACTGCTAGACAAATAGAGGGGACTCAAAGAAAATTCTGTTGCTTTTAACTCCATATTCTAGGTAAAGGGTGAAATTTCTCATTCATAAGTATAAATGTTTAGAGGAAAAGATATCTTTAGGAAATAGTAAAATCTTATTTTGTTTGTGTTTAGGGACATTGAAATAGACATTTCATGTAAATATCAGTTGCTAGCTGTTAAATTTTTGAGCTTTTTAAGAGGCAGAGATTAATTTTACAACACTCCTTATTTGGAGCACAGTCGACACATAAACTTTATCAGAGGAAGCTGAGCTTGAATAAAGATTGAAAGTTAGGAAGTTGTATAGCTGCAGGGTTCAACTGAACTCATTTCTCATTTAGGTTTATTGTTCCTTAAGTTGGGAATAGGTTACATACAAATGCGGAGGGTTTTTTCCTTATGTTTTGTCCTTATTCTTTCAATTGAAAGAAATGAAGATGTGAGAGTGTACTTAGGACACTTTTTTGCACAATTAAAATGTTATTATGAACATACTCTATGGACATGTGTATGGTACATATGTAGTCATCATATACATAGATTACACAATACACTAGGATGTCTTATCAAGGAGTTAATCTTAGTTAAATGTAACACTTCACATCTTGGTGATTAGGTAGGGTTCTAGACAGTGTTCCCAGGTGGCAGCGAGAACTACCATTTTAAACAAAGACCAAAGTTGTAGCACAGTTGCATAAATGTGAAGATATCTGAATCTTCTATATGGTTTTATTTAATGTTGCCATTGGGGTCATCTGAAAAATAGTAGATAAGGTGTGAGAACAGCAGATGTTATTGATAGAAATTGAAATCTCCAAACTTTATAGGCAAACTATAGCTATAAATGTGAATTTTCTTCTTAATGGACTGGCGTAAGGGATTGGCATTATGGGTGGTGCATGTTGTTTTAGGTGTGTTAGCTGGTCATCTCTCACAGAAGTAGCCTTTAAGATCAAAATAGCTTTTATTTAGAGTTTTCACTGAGCTGTTCAATAAAACATAGCAACATATACTTTCCTATTAGTGTAGGCTCGCTGAAGACTTCAGTAGTGTAGAAATGAGAGTTTCCAAACTCTATTCATTCTTTAGTTAGAATTTGGTCAACCTACAAGTAGATGATTTCTTTTCTATATTTTTGGTTTTTTAAAGGCTATTTTTATGTTATTTTATTCTTTATCAGTTTTATACATATATATTATCTTATTCATAACACAACACTCATAATTTTGTTTTTGAGATAGCGTTGTATGGGACCAAAACTGGCCTTGAACTTGCTGTGTATAGCTGATCATTTGCTCCCACCTCCCAAGTTCTGGGTTTCCAGGTGTACACTGACATACGTGGGTTATGGGATGCTAAGAATGAAGCCTAGTGTTGCTGCACTGTGTTCAGAGTTCTGCAGACTGAGCTACATTCCCCGGGCTTTGGATTTCATTGTTAAACACTGAGGTGCAAGGCTGAATCCTTTCCTGAACTTGAAAGCAACTTGTGAATTTTTATTTTTACTTTTCTGAGACAGAGTCTTACTATATGTAGCTCTGTCTGGCTTGAAACTCACTACATAGACTAGGCTGGCCTTAAGTGCAGAGATTTGCCTGTGTCTGCCTCCCAAGAGCTGGAGTTAAAGATACCACACTCAGCTACACCTCAAGCCCTCTATAAGAGCAGTATGTGTTTTTAATTGCTGATGTGATGTTTAACTGTGTGTTTATTATTTATCTGCTTTATTCTTTGTGGGATTAAGGATTTAATGTAGAGATTTCCACATATTAAGTTACTTTTGAGCTAGTTACACTTAGCCTTAAACTGGGATTTCAAATTTTAGAATTTAAGGCTTATATTTTTAAAGTATTATACTACTATTAAAGTAATGAATATCCCAGACTTGGGCATTCATTATTTAACACTTAGATCTTATATACTGCCATATTAAAACTAGCTCGGCAGTTCTGTATTATTGTAGTTTGTTTAAATCAAATTAAAAGATTTTGTTTTATTTTTAATTATGTATATATGTGTGTATGTGAAGGGATGTGCATGTGAGTACAATGTCTGTAGTGGCCAGAAAGGGGCATTTGATCTTTTGTAACTGAAGTTACAGGCGGCCATGAGATGCCTGGCGTGGGTGCTGGGTGCTGTCATCTGCAAAAGCCGTTACATGCTTTGGAGGCACCTTCCCAACTCGACATCATCTCTGATGTAGTTGGATCAGAATCATGGGTTAAATGCTGACCTAATAAATTTTGATATTGGCTTAATTAATTGGTAATTTCCTTATGAATTAACTTCCTTTTAGAAGTACATGCTAGTTAGACCTAGTGACAAAAGTCAGCTGTCCCAGTCACATGGGAGGCTGAGGCAAGAGAATCAATCATAAATTCAAGTCCTCGTCTGGGTCACAAAGTCAGTTCAAGGCCAGTCTGGGAAAGTGAGTGGTTGGTTGTAGTTCTTTGGTAGAATGCTTGACCAACCTGTGCAGCCCTGAGTTCAATTCCTAATACTGAGGGAAAATAGGTGTAACATACAAACATATATTTCCCTAGTTTCTCTAGATAACTTTAAAAAATGTATTTCAAATAGAGATGATAAAACCTTGTTAACGTAAATTTAGTAATATAAATGTCAACCTGTCCTGTCAGATACAACTTACCTAGAATTAATTTCTACTTTTTCCCCCTCTTTTTTGTTTTTGCCAACATAAAGTGGCTAAAAGCCAAGGTAAGAAAAATTACTTATCATTTGATCCACAGTTCTTCCTCTATGTTGACAGAGGCTGCAGAGCCACTAAAATGTGAAAACTCTTATGTTTGTCTGCCTTTCCCTGTAGGATTTACATAGATTAAATATGCTCAAACTTAGATCACATCAGCAGTGTTTAGCTTGGCTGTGTTAATATATCCTAGATATATTGACGTTTGCACTTTAGGAACATTAATCGTTCTAACAGGTACTGCTTTTGCTCATGTGTTTTACAGTTGCTTTGCTTCCATTGACTTACAGTTAGGTTTCCCAGACGTCACATGTGATTTTGTTGCTGAATTCTTAGGATAAAGACTATACTTGCAATGAGTATTTTAGCAGATTAACAGATTTGTGGTTTGCTTTTATGCACACATAATGCATATGTAAATGTTTATTCAAACATTTAATTCTGATTCTTGAATAAGTTTGATATCAATGAACATGTCTAACACTAAGGTGTAAAATTTAGTAGTCTCACTTGTATTTTGTATAAATTAATATAAATAGCACAAATTATGATGGGAAGAACTGAGTGCAGATGGCTTATGAACTTTTAAAATGTAATACCAAGCTCTATTAGAACTGTCTGGGAATCCTTACTTCACATTCTGATATTAAGAAAAAGACATGTTAAAACATCAAGAGAACAAGTTGATACAGAAATTTTTTCTTTCCACATTTTAGCACGGAAATAACCAGCCTGCAAGAACTGGCACATTGTCAAGAACAAATCCTCCCACGCAGAAACCACCAAGCCCTCCCGTGTCAGGCCGAGGAACTTTGGGGTACAAATTCAACTGTATTCTACAAATAATTTCTGAGACTTGAGTGCATGTTTCCCCTGTTTTTTGAATTATCTCTAGTGGAACTATCCTTTAATTTAGTCTGCGTGTGTGTGTGCGTGTGTGTGTGTGTGTGTGTGTGTGTGTGCGCATGCGTGTGTGCGTGCGCATGTGCATGTACACGCATGCGGGGAGGTTTCACCCTCAGGAAAGCTGTCTACCTCCTTTAAGACAGGTTCTCTTGTTGATCTGAAGCTCACCCATGAAGCTAGATTGGCTGGATAGTAAGCGCTAGAGTTGCCTGCTTCCCCCTCCTTAGCTTTGGAATTATGGGTGCCATCATGCCAGGAATTAATGGTCTTTTATATATGTATAAATGCGTATCCTTTTTTTTTTTTTTGTACATATAAAAACTGTAGTGAGCTGGAGAGATGGCTCAGCAGTTAAGAGCATTGACTGCTCTTCCAGAGGTCCTGAATTCAATTCTTAGCAACCTGTGGTGGCTCACAACCATCTAATGGGATCCTATGCCCTCTGGCATTCAAGGGTACATGAAGACAGCATTACTATATTTAAAAACTAACACACACACACACACACATATATATGCGCTTCATGGTTTATCTTAAATGGATTGAACAGAGAGATCCTTATAGTGCCTCCACTTGTATTTATAGTATTTATGTTGTGGCTCATCGAATAAGTGGTGTGCTTTGTGAAGTTTAGCTTAGTAGTCTCCATCTTCTGTTTCCCCTATTCCATGGCACCTTACACTTAGGACTCTACCCGAGTGGCTCTAACTGCATCAGCTAGTCACAGGCCCCTTTACACCAGAGTAGCTTTATGGAAAGCTGGAAAAGGTAGTGGTGACTTCTCATGGTACTAATTGTATCATATTTTTCAAGGTGTTTGTGAAGGATTAGTTACTTGTAAATTCCATATTCGATTTCTTGCTTTTGTGGAAGGTGTCAGTCAACAGCCAGCCATGCCCTGCCTCCTCAAAAGGCTTATGAGTGACTGAATTGGGAATGATGTAGATGTATATTTTAATATTATGTTATAGAGCCTTAATATTATAACCATTATTTTTAGTATAATGTTAGAATATTAAATGACTCTTTCTAATAATTTTCCCAATGAAAAGCAACAAATTTTAACTTTTATGTTAAAACAGCAAAATTATTATTATTAGCAGTTACTATTAAAAATATTTTTTGTTATTAGAGTGTGTTGTGTAACTCATGTGTAGGTCAGAAGACAATTTTGTGGCCTTGTGTGTGTGTGTGTGTGTGTGTTTTCCCATGTGCATGCAAATATTCCTCTCCCCTGGTAAATCAGTTCTAGGGATTGTCTCTAGACTTGGGTGGCAAGCACCTTTACCCACTGAGCCATCTTGCCAGTCTTTACTTTTTTAAATTAAAATTGGAAAAAAAAGTTCTGTTATACTTAATTCAGATAGATATTTTTGCAAATTTGGGAGGGGGTGCTGTTTGTCTCTCATTATTCCTCCTTCTGTTCTTCACTGTTAGACGGAATACCCCTTACAAAACCCTAGAACCTGTTAAGCCTCCAACAGTTCCTAATGACTACATGACCAGTCCTGCGAGGCTTGGGAGCCAGCATAGTCCAGGCAGGACGGCTTCTTTAAATCAGAGACCAAGGACGCATAGGTAAGCCTTCTGCCCGAATGTCTGAGCTCTGGAAGAGTGTGTTGCTGATTCCTGAGTGACGATTTCTAAAGATACAGGGTACAAGTTAGGTGTTATTGTAATGCTACTGGTAATTGTAAAAGGCAAGAGCATCATTCTTCTGTTTCTGATCCCATCAAATTTCAGTTTTTCTTCTGAGTTTTTTTCTTTTTTCATTTGTATATACTATAAGCAGATTGTATTTCTTCTTTTTGACAGAGATACAAGTACATGTTGGGATTACAACTAAAAAGTGTTTTTTAGAGGCTGAAGATGTAGACGTCATAGTTTTTGCCTTAACATACAGGAAGCTCTGGGTTGATTTCCCAGCACTATACAAACCAGGCATGATGGTGCCATCTGCAATTAATTACAGCACTTGGGAGAGGGAGGCAGGAGGGTCTGAAGTTCAGGTTTATCCTTAGCTACTTTGTGAATTTGAGGCCAGCCTGGGATATATGAGACCCTATCTGAAAAAGAACCCAAACCAAAAACCAAATAAAGCTTAAAATTGTTTTGCTCTCCTAAATTTGCATATAAGATATTCTTCTTACATTTTGGAACACAGTGTGTTAGTAATAACCCAGTTCTATTACCATCCCCACC
This sequence comes from Grammomys surdaster, assembly GCF_004785775.1. Classification (NCBI taxonomy): domain Eukaryota; kingdom Metazoa; phylum Chordata; class Mammalia; order Rodentia; family Muridae; genus Grammomys; species Grammomys surdaster. The sequence goes on from NW_021604604.1 coordinate 374,457, forward strand.
CTCCTGACCCAAGACAAGAAAGAATGCTTTTTAAATGTATCTTTTAATGTTGTAAGGTAGGGCTAAGGTTTGTATAGCTCAGTGCTAGGATATATTCTTAGTATGAATGAAACTTCATTTTCCAGGAACTCCTGCTCATTAAAAATGGCACAGGGAAAATACCCTTAAATGCTCTAAGACAAAGGGCTGTAGAGTTACATAGCATATTGAATTCTAAGAAGTCAGAGGAAGAACACTCTGCTTGTTTCTGAAGACGATTTCAGAACTGAGTTGATAAATGAAGTTGTGTTAGCAGTTCTTGAGAAGGCAGTTGCCCAGTGCTAAAGCATCTAGCTTTTTATGTTTGGTTTTGCTGAATTACAGGGTCAATATATGTTTTTTCTCATAGTGGAGGTAGTAATAGTAATCTTATTCAACCACTAGTTATTTAAGCATGACTGTGTTAAATACAAGCTAGAAACAAGTAAGATACAATTTTGTTGTTTTATTTTTTTCCAGAAGTTTATTGTGTTGAAATACTAACATCTATTTACTTCCAGAATGCCATTATGTCAGAATTTTGGAATTATTGCAAATAATTGGATTGTTGCAAATTTAGCACCATGACAGCCATAGAGAATATGTAAATGTATGAACATAGCTATGGATGGTCTAGTAAAATTATACTTATGGTACTAAAATTTGAATCTCATATAATTTTAATGTTTTGCAAAGTATCATCTTCTTTCGAGTTTTGACTATTAAAAAAATGTTAGCTCATAGGCCAAAATTGGACTGTTGCCTAGTTTTAGCCCACACAGTATAATTTGCTACCTCTTGTGCCTATTTTAGATAAAAAGCACTGAAGTCAGTAATTACAGAAGATCTTAAGTGGACAAATATTCCTAAGTCTGACATAAAGCTGAGTAGATTTCCTGTCTTGAATGAGTTAGTTGATGATTTCATATTTAAGCCAGTTTGTTCTAACAGTAGATCTTTTTTTTCTGATAGAATTTTTTTAATTGGATATTTTATTTACATTTCAGATACCTTTTCCTTTCCCCATTTCCCCTCCCCAGAAACCCCCTCTCTCATCCCCCCTCTTCTTTCTTGCTTTTATACCATTTTAATTGCATGAAAGTATTAAGGACAGGTCTAGGTTGAAGAACTAGCAATAGAATAGATGCAAATAGTCAAATGGCCTTACTGAGTTTTGTGGGCATATCCAGCAAACAATATTGCTTTTAAAATACAGTGTAAGCTAGGCACCGTGGCATATACTTGGAAGGCTGTAGCTGGAGGAACCTTTGAGATCAGGAGTTTGAAGCTAGCCCATGCAACATAGTGAGGGGCAGGTATGCCTGACAGCAATTACTCTCAGGTTTAAGGACTTGGCTTGGAGGGAGTTGAAAAGAATTTCTCAGTTGCAGGGAAACCTAACTACATTTAAACTGTCTTCTTTTGTTTTGCTCATTACTTAGTTACTGTTTTATTGCTGTGAAGAGACACCATGATCAAAAAGTAACTTTTATAAAAGAAAACATTTAATTGGTGCATGCTTAAAGTTTCAGAGGTTTAGTTGATTATCATCAGGGCAGGAAGCATGGCGGCATGCAGGCAGACATGGTACTAGAGAGGTAGCTGAATGTTCTACAGCCAGATCCACAGCCAGCAGGAAGAGGCTTTTGAAACCTCAGGGTCTAGTCTCAGTTACACACTCTAACAAGGCTATACCTACTAATCCTTTGCAAGTAGTGCTATTTCCTGATGACCAAGCATTCAAATATATGAGTATATGGGGCCATTCTTATTCAAACCACCACACTCATTTTCCAGAAAATTTCTTATCACCGATCTTCAATTTGTTTTTATATATTTTATATTTGTTTGTTGATTTGCTTTTGAGTGAAGATCTCACTATATAGCCCTGGCTGATCTTGAACTTGGCTTTATAGACCGTGCTTTAAACTCATAGGAACCCACCTGCCTATGCTTTCCTAGTGCTGGGTTTAAAGGTGTGCACCCCTGTGCCCAGCTTGTTTCTGTTTTGGAAACATGGCTTTGTTAGACTGACCTGAAAGTTGTCATACACCTTTATCAGCCTCCTAAATGCAGGGATTACACTTGTGTGCCACCATGCCCCCTTTACTTTTCTTTGAGATAGGGAGAAATTGTTTTTCCTGGTTTTTCTGGTTTTCAGTCAAAGATTACCCTCCAACCCCCATCCCATTGTTTTGTACTTTCTTTTTCATATTACCTGTTGCATGTATTAACCTGTTGCACTAACTCTTGAGTCTGTTTTCTCATGTTCTACTATAGAGTTTTGTGAGGGTATGGTTCACTGTTCCTTTCTGCAGAAGAAGGAAGTTGTCGTAGTTAGGGTTTTACTACTGTGAACAGACCGCATGGCCAGTGCAAGTCTTATAAAGTACAACATTTAATTGAGGCTGGCTTACAAGTTCAGATGTTCAGTCCATTATCATCAAGGCAGAAACATGGCAGCATCCAGGCAGGCATGATGCAGGAGGAGCTGAGAGTTCTCCATCTTCATCTGAAGGCTGCTAGCAGAATACTGACTTCCAGGCAGCTAGGGTGAGGGTCTTAAATCCCATACCCACAGTGACACACCTACTCGAACAGGGCCACACCTTCTAATAGTGCCACTCCCTGGGCTGAGCATATACAAACCATCACAGAGGGGAAACAAGAGTCTCATTCTATACGCCACGTAGTTTCAGATCCAAAAACCTCTAGATTTAGCCAGTGCTGAAAGTGCAGTGTGCCACCACAACAGGCTGTTTACTGTTAATCACAGCAGGCTTGAAATAGACATTTGTAACTCACTGTACTGTGAGATTTCACTGCTCAAGACATTTCTTAAAGACTATCACTACTACTTTAAGACAAGGTCTCATTATGTAGCCCTAGCTGGCCTTGGACACACAAAAGATTCACCTGTGTCTGCCTTCAGAGTTCTGAGAATAAAGGCCAGGTAGGGTTTGAATACTGTGCTAGTTACTTGTTTTAGAATTCTAAAAGAACAGTGTAACATAAGAACCATTTTAAGTAACAGAGTAAAGGTTAGCCCAGTTATTGAGTGTTTAGTAGCCCTAGTATATGATTAAGTTTTTAAAAATCAGTCTGTAAAAATGATTTTCCAATGCTTTTCTTCTTTGCAGTGGAAGTAGTGGAGGAAGTGGAAGCCGAGAGAACAGTGGGAGCAGCAGCATTGGCATTCCCATTGCTGTGCCCACACCCTCGCCGCCCACTGCGGGCCCAGGTACAGTAGTTAGTGCCCTCAGCTTCACTGTGTGACATTTGTTAACTTTATTATGGTGGCTAAAACAATCTATGCATATTGAACAAAATTAGTCATTACATTGTGGCTATTGCTATAGCAAAGGCAAATACATTTTTAGATTAATTTTTACAAAATTGTTGGGGTTTTACAAGCTGTGTGATACAGAGAAATGACTTTTGTTAAGTCAGTTTTGGCCATCTTGTCTTTGTAATAGTTTATGATTTTTTATTATTTTAAAGGCAAGCCATATCGCATGATATTTCATTCAGAAGGTCAGTGCTAAATCTTTGTGCCTTCCTATTTATGGATGATATTCAGCACCTATTTTGGTGAAATGCAGAGACTGTAAGATGAAATTTAAAACTAGGAAAATTTATGTTACATTTTTAGAAAGTATGTAAATTTAAGGTATTCTGGGAGAACATTGAGTTAACCCTTTGGAATTTAGTCAGTGAAATTTAGACTTTTTTGAGAGAGGTTATTTCTATGTAGCCCAAGCTGTCCAGAAATGAAATGTGTATATTAAAAAAACACGTTTGAAAGGTAATCATAATGAAAAAAAATTAGAAGAAAATAGCTTTTCAAATGTATTGTTGAAGGAAAATGATCTGGTTATAAACACGTTTTATATACAGATGTTCTTTTCTTTTTTTTTTTTTTTTCTTTTTTTTTTTTTTTTTTTTCGAGACAGGGTTTCTCTGTGTGGTTCTGGCTGTCCTGGAACTCACTCTGTACACCAGGCTGGCCTTGAACTCAGAAATCCGCCTGTCTCTGCCTCCCAAATGCTGGGATTAAATGTGTGTGCCACGACCGCCCGGCTTTTCTTTCCTTCTAATACTTGGTATTTCTCTGCCAGTTTGGAAATTTTAGTTCTGTTTTCTTATACTCTGACCTGAGTCATAAACTATTTTTCTAGAAAATATTGTGTCCGGCTTCCTGGAGCCCTGCTTATCCCAGTGAATGTTGTTGATGAGACTGTATAGGTGTTGGAAAACCATTAGATGCATTTTACATATCTGCAATAAACTCCTGTAGCTGAAAGAGTACAAGTTGTTAATAGTTACTGTGTTATAGATGGTGCCACTAGAAGATTAAGAATTAAATATAATTATTACTAATTTCTTCTGGTGAAGGACTTTGAACTCAACACTGTAAGAACATAGAGAAGACTCTTTACTATAATACAACATAGTCCTATATATGATTTATAACCAAATTAATGGGATCTTTATTTGTAATTTATTTAGGTTGATGAAAACTAGCAGTTATTTCATCCAGTCAGAGGACTGGGGTAAAAGTGGAGACAGGAAGTGGAACATGGAAAGGAAATATAAAGTGTGATTGGGCTGCTGTGATGCTATCCTTTGGATTATTCTTTGAAAATTTTTGATTCAGCCTAGATTTTAAGCTAGCTGAGAATGCTATGAAATAACTATCAATAGGATACATTCAAATTGTCTTCAGGTTGGGTAGGACTAGACCGAAAGCTAATAAAAAGAATTCTAGATTCAGACTAGATGGTGGTAGCATACATCTTTAATCCCAGCATTCAGGAGGCAAAGGCAGGCGGATCTCTGTGAGTTCAATGCCAGTCTGGTTGATGTTACACAGAGAAACCCTGTCTCAACTCCCTCTGCCCCTCAAATCTACATTCAGTTTTAGAAGTACACAATATTTAGGGTAAATAATGAGGTGTCTCTTACGAGAATTAATTTAGGTGAAATTAAACTGAAAATATTTTTACATTTTTTTCAAAACATTTATATATTCTGAGGAAAAGGAAAGGGAAGGAGATAGTACAAAACCCCGTGGATGTAGAAATCACTGAAAGAAAGTCTGTGAAAATGAAATGCTCTCAGCCTACTTAATAGTTGGAAGACAATTGTTGAAGCCACAGTGAGATGTTATTGTTATGTTCACTGGATAATAAAAATGTAGACAGATGGCTCTGTGTGTCTGCCTTGATGGGGTATGCGGACCTGGAAGCTACACTGCTGGTAGGATTTGTTATGCTCCCTTTACCAAAACCTCTGTTGCTTACTAGTCAAGGTAAACCAGATCTGCTCTGGTGTTTCAGTGTCAGTCTTAGATACTAACATCAGAGTACTAGTTCTCAGAACATTAGTTCTCAGAAAAGTCTCTGCTGAGGTTTGTGAGGTCAAAGCTATTTGTCTTTTTCATTCTCCTGTCAGAATTTTTTTTCTAGAGGCTCTGTGGAGTCTTTGTGTTACTTGTGTTTAGATTTATTTTAAAGCTGTGTCAGCTTGTGTTTGAATATGTTCATTTCATATTGGTGTAACCCACTCCAGGGACACCGGAAGTTTTTTTTGTTTTGTTTTTGTGTTTTTTGTTTGTTTGTTTTTTTGTTTTTCTTTTTGGTTTTTGGAGACAGGGTTTCTGTGTAGTCCTGGCTGTCCTGGAACTCACTCTGTAGACCAGGCTGGCCTCGAACTCAGAAATCCACCTGCCTCTGTCTCCCAAGTGCTGGGATTACAGGCATGTGCCACCACTGCCCGGCTTTTATTTATTTATTTTTTCCTCGAAGTTTTAATTTTTAAGAGTATACTTGAAGAAAAAACGTTAACAGCTTACTTAGAGCACTGACTTTCAGAGTAATAGTCCCAAATCGGTCATCAACATGGAGGAACTAGGTAGAAATTTCAGTTCTCAGACCCTATCCTAGACCGACTTTGTTAAAATCTCTGAAGATAGGACCCAGAAATTTTCTTTCCAACAAGTTCTCAAGGGGAGATTTCCTTTCTTTCCCTTCCTCCCTCCCTCCCTCCCTTCTTCCTTCCTTCCTTCCTTCCTTCTTTGGTTTTTCAAGACAGGGTTTCTCTGTGCAGCCCTCCTGGAACTCACTCTGTAGACCAGGCTGGCCTCAAACTCAGAAATCTGCTTGCCTCTGCCTCCCAAATGCAAGGGGAGATTTTCATCAGTGCTGAAGCTTAAGAGCAGTTATCTTAGGGAAATTCAGGAACTATATTTAGCACTGTTCATTCATAGAGAGTGATATTCTTAGTAGTGTTAAGACTAGTGCCTAAATAAAACCTAAATGATTAATAATAGTAATTATTAACAGTTATAAAAATCAGAAAAATATACTTAACAGTTTGAATTTTATTGTTTACTTTATAGTAATAAAGTATAATGTGAGCTTTTTAGCCAGATGGACTTTTGAATCAAATTCTGAAACTTGACTGTGGAGAGGTTGTTTATGAAGCAGTTCTGAATGACCCACAGCTAATAGCTGTTGCCTTACTTAGACTATATGTTGTACTCACTTTGTTGGAGCCGGTGTATATACAAAAGCTGTATAGAGTTATTCTTCTTGGACACCCCACCTCCAGTAGATAAAAAATCCTTAGGTACTCAAGTTCCATAATAAAATGGAGTAGTGGTTACAGATAACTTACACACATATTCCTTATCATATATTTCAAACTTTCCCTGGGTTCCTTATCACAGCAATATAATGTGAATGGTCTGAATAGTTGTTCTTGTGCATTGTCTAGTGACCATTCTGAAATGCACATCTAGATTACATGTAGCGTCAGCAAAATACCATTTGGGACTCTGCTTATTGCAAAGGATTAGTAATGCTCAGTGGTCACTTTTGTAACTCTTCACACTAGCTGTCCTCTTGCTTATAAACTTTACAAGTGGAGATAATTTGATTTTCATCTTCCTTTTTATTTTGCGTCTGGGTGTTACAAAGCAGTAAGAGCCCCTTCCCCCTCTGTCCTGTCGTTTCGGGTGTTTGTAACGCTTTCTTGGTTGCCTTTGACTAATGCTTTTCAGCAGCCCCGGGTGCAGCTCCTGGTTCCCAGTATGGCACAATGACCAGGCAGATTTCTCGACACAACTCTACCACTTCTTCGACATCTTCTGGTGGATATAGACGAACTCCCTCTGTGACTGCCCAATTCTCTGCTCAGCCTCATGTTAATGGAGGTCCACTTTATTCTCAAAATTCAAGTAAGCTTGTGTTTGCAGGCATACAGCAATAGTGGAGCTCCTTTTAAGGAAATTGTTTGAAACTGTTATTCTTGACTGTGATAGACAACAATTTAAACTATGCTATTTCATGCTTGTTTTTGCTTTAGAATGTTAATCCTTGAATAACCATCCTAAACATAACTGCTTATTTATTCTCCAAGGTTTACTTGAGTGTACTTAATCTACCAAAATTCAACAAATACTTTAATGTGCTATTAGTATTACTACAGTATAATTTGAACTGGAGAACAAAACAATCTTAAATTTTATTGTCATGATTTTGATGGTTCAGTAATGGTGCAAAGATACAAATACAGTCAAAGAATTTTTTTAAAAAATTTAATGAAAAGAAATTGCTGGCTATCACTACTAAGGTTGTGACCTCTTTTGAAATGCTTTCTAATGAAAACATTTACAATGCCTGCTTACTTTCTCTGAATAATTCTAACAGGTGGGAGGGATTTTCTTTTTATTTCCTTCTGTTTACTTCAAAATACACATCTCAGTATTAATTACAGCCTGTGTTTAAAAACTTTTATAGAAAATAGACTGTTTGAATATCTAAGGATAATTATTGACTTTACTTTCCATGTTAAGATGCTAAATCCAGAAGGGAAATAGCTTGAAATAAATCGGTTGTTCTGTATTCTTATCATGAAGTTACTGGGTGTGGCTGACAGGCTTTTCTATGGCAGCTTCTTTTTACGTGTTTGTAGAACTGAATGTTCTATAAAAATAATGATGACTACTCTGTATTTACATGAGAATTTGCTTCTTTCTTTTATTTATATTCTTATTACGTGTATATTTTTGGTTTTTGTTTGTTTTGATAGTTTTTTTTTTTTTTTTTTTTTTTTTTTAAAGACGAGGCCTTACTTTGTAGCCCTAACTGGCCTGGTACTGCCTAAGTCATACTGGCCTTGAACTTACAGCCCTCCTGCTTTTATGGTTGACAGGCAAGCACCATTATGCCTAACTTAAGTAGGCATAATGATCTTTTGTTTAAAATTTTGAGTTACAGAGTTAACTGGGTTGTAGCAAATTGAAAACCACTTTGTCTTAAATGTCTATATTCACAGAGAACCTCAGATTTATACAATTTTTTTCCAGACCAGAATTTTTATTCAGGCTACTATGAAATACTAAACTGTTGCCTGATATTTTACCTCACACTCCCCTTGGTGTCTTGTTGATATTGAGTGGTAGCCTCAGTGTCTGAAATGTCCTATAACTCAATTGTATAGGGTTTTTTGTTGTTATGTTTTTTGGAGATAGGTCATTCTGGAACTCACTATGGAGTTCAGGCTGGCTTTGAATGCAGAGATCTACTTGCTTCTGCCTCCTGAAGCATAGAATTAAAGGCGTATACAATCAAGACAAGTTAGTTGTTTATCCCACTAGTGTCATGAACTTCTTTTCATATTCTGCTTTTTACGATCCCGTCTTTATGCTCATTATCTCCCCCACCCCCGTCTTTTAATTTATTCTGCAAGTAGGGTTTTTATTTTACCAAACTACTCTTGTCTAGTTTCACAGATGTTTATGGTGTATTCCTTAGTGAATATCAGTATTCTTTTTGAAACTGGAAAGGAAACTTAGCCTCGGGTGTAAAGCATATTTTGTTTTATCCATTTCTCCTTCAGTATGAGCTGCTGGTGCAGTTCACTGGTATGTGGCTGTGTTTAGTACTGTGATGTGCTGCTTCCTCTCAGTACATGTGCTGGTGATGAGCATCTTCATAGTACATCTCCTATCTCTTCCCCCACAACTGACGAGCATGATGAGTCACTAAGGGTTCTTTCTTGAAATTATTTTGACTAACGGGAGGCTTTTTTGTATGTTTTAAAATCAATACCCTCTAACCCTTTCACAAGTCTTCTCTGTAACAAAATGAAAGCCCAGTTTCTGCTAGTAAACTGAATGCTGTTTTTAGATCTGTATGAAATATCAGGGCATATATATTTCTCTAATTTTTAACTTGGAATGTCTATCACATTTTTATGCTTACCGACAAATTTGTACCTTGCTTTAAAATGATAAAGTTTGATGAAATAATCTTAGGGACCAATAATGTTGTTTTTCTTGGTTAATATAACATACTTACTGGTGACCACTGGGAACCCGAATCTTTCCACTTAAACCCATTGAGTTGTTCGATGTCATCTTCAGCAATTACTTACTGTCTTGTTAAAGTGAGACAAAGTAAGCATATCTTTGCTTCTAGTTTGTGTCAGTCTTTCATATATTTGTTAGTCATATGAACATTTAATACCAATTTCATATAAAGTATCGCCTGAAAAAGGAAACACATGCTTCAAGCCAGCCTGTATATTATATTAATCCGAAATTTATATAGTGCAAATAATTGTACACTTTGACTGATTAGAGATTAAATTTCCTTTTTTGGTATCCATAAAAAGACCATATTTGATAACTTCCCCCTCAGAAACTGAATAATTAATTAATCACTAGGTACATGGAACATTCTTGTCCCTTAGTAAGTTTAGGGCTGATTTCTTACAAATAAAGCTGGCAACTTAAAAAGTAACAAATCTTACTTTGTAAGAATCAGTATATTCTAGAGAAGTATGTAAATTTAGATATAGAAGCACTTTCTTTAAAGGAAACTAGACTCATGATTAATGTATTGATATATCTACATATTTATACATGTAATCAACAGCTGTTAATCATTATTTGGGTTTTAAATTTACAGCGTTACCCTAAAGCTAGACAAGTCTGTTAGTTTATAGACTTAAAGCAAAACAGTTTGTTGGCAGGCTCTGTAGATGTTTAATTGTAACATAATTTAGAAGTCTTTCTTTGAAAAACATTGTGCTAAAATAAATGTTATTGTAAATTAAAAAGTTCCCCAAATAATGTAATGCTAGGTTAAAAGTAAGTGTATTTATTATTTTATGCACTTATCCTGTGGCTGAGCACAGTGTAGCCTTAGGTTCTGTGGGGACAAGAACTTGAAGAGGGTAGCAGGGTTTGTTTGTTTGTTTTTGTTTTGTTTGTTTTCATTTGCAACTGTTCTTGGCATACTTATTTATGTTTGTGGTCCTTGTAACTGACTTCTGCTTTTTGTTTGTTTCCTTTTCTTTATCTATTTTACTCCCCATACTGTGTCTTGCTGCCAGTTTCTATTGCCCCTCCTCCTCCCCCCATGCCTCAGTTGACTCCACAGATACCTCTCACAGGCTTCGTGGCCAGGGTGCAGGAAAACAGTAAGTCTGGAAACACAGCTGTCAGAGATTAGAGGCTGTCTCCTCTAGCATGCATGGCTGATGAGTCACCATTTTTCTTCTTATTGAGAAGCTAATCTTACCTTGAAGAATAGGTACAGATATGTGTTACTGAAACTGAAGAGCACGGGCTTCTGTTCTTTTCTCTTGTCTGCATGATTACTGACCCATATCAATTTCAAAAATACAGTTTTTTTTTTAAAAAGTATTTAGATGATCTAAGGTATGAGATCTATTATTTGTCTATTTTTAAGCAAAGAGTAAGCACAAGAATGCAAATTATATTGAAATCCCTAATGGTTACTGGGACAGTAAGAAAATACTTTGCAACTGGGTATGGTGGTGCATGCCTGTAATCCTAAACCCTTGGGAGGGTGAGATAGATTGAGATGTTCGTGTGTTGGAGGATACTCTGGGCTATATAGTGAGACCCTGTCTTTAGACAAATACACAAGCCAAAACAACAACAAAAATGTGTACTCTTAAGAGATTTGTCAAAATAGAATTACACTGTACATTTATTAGGAAATTAAGACAGTGTCCCTACCTCTTCCTTTCATAGCACAAATTTTTAGAAAGAGCCAGTGAAATGGCTCAGTTGGTAAAGCATAATGAATTGAATTCATCCCTAGATCCCACATGGTGGAGAGAACTGAACTCTTACAAGTTGTTCTCTGATTTCCATATATTCAGAAGATAAATAAATGTAAAAAAATTTTTGAGAGTGATTGTAGATTCTAATCTGTATGAGGCTGGACAGATGACTTAGTGGTTGAGAGCATTTGTTGCTCTTGAGAAGGGGACCTGGGTTTAGTTCCCAGCACCCACGTGGCAGCTCACAAAATTCCAGTTCCAGAGAATCCAATGCTGTGGGCTCTGCAGTCATGTTTTATACATGTAGGTAAAAAGCCCATGTACTTAAAAAAATAAATATTAAAAACCACAAATCTCCAAGAATAAGTAAATCAAATGCATGTTGTCCATCTGAAGGACTGGCAAGGAAGGTGGCATCCGCCTCCTGAGAGGTCGTGTCCCAAATGTAAACCTGTCAATCTTCTTAAAGTTTTATCTTAATGAAGACTAGGTTAAGTAACTTATATTTTTAATAGGTATACTTAAGTAGATGGTATTATTACTGATAGCCTTTGAGATTAATAGAAGATTCTATGTGTCTAGAGTGAATATTGTATGGCAAATGAAAAATAAGATTGCTAAACAATTAAATGTCAGCCGTTGAAATTAAGATAGTATATAGTTCAAATTTACTTCATTTCGAATCTTTCCAGAAATACATTGTAGAGTTGTTGAGTAATGAACAACTACTTAAGCAGCCCATCCTTTAGGAAAAGTAACTTTGTTGCAAATTTTAGATCAGGTTTTGCTGACTCTTACAATGCTTCTCTCAGTCCCTCCCTTCTACCAATCAAATACTGTTATTCAGTGTTACATGGTAGGTTCTGGTAAGAAGACAATCAAAAAGTTTAAGACAGTCTCTTCATGAGATGTCTAAGGAGCTTATTGCAAATGTAGATGTAGAGTTTTGAAGTTTCTGAGTGTAAGCCTTCTTACTATTAACTTCAGTTTGAAAATCCTGTGTTCCAGTATTTAAAATTAAATGAATCTTAGGTGTTAAAAATGGTAAGGGTAAGTTGCTAGTCACTGCTGCTCCCTTCCCCATTTTTGATGTTCTAAGCAATACCCAGGGCCTTGTCCATGCTAGGTAAGTTGCTCTAAGACTGAATTCCATGAATGACATTCTTAGTCTGTGGGTTTGGAGTAGATCTCCTGTGTCACTGAGCTGGCCTTGCATTAGAGTGTCTTCCACCTCAGCCTCTTGAGTGTTGGGATGGCAGGGCTTATTATTCCCAGTGGTATTGCTGTTTCTTGATGCTGATACAGTTTAGAAACTAAACCTATCAGAGGTGGAAGATTATACCAGTTCATCCTTTTAAACTGCTCCCATGAAGAATTCTAGGAAATAAGTTTAATAGTCATTGGACATCAGCTTTGTGGGCCTACAGATCATTGGCTAGCTGATAACTGGAAAAAACAAAACCCAGTTTTCTTACATTATTCCCAAAGAGATACCTTGACACAACTATTTCTGTTCTTTTTACCAAACACATGATGTTGAGTAATACACCACTGAGATTCCAAGTTTATTTTCAAGTCTTTCTAAGCAAGTTGAAATTAAGAAATTGTGTATCAGCACTTTAAATATTTTACCAAGTGTACATATTTTATGTGCTTTTTAAATGCCAGTGTTCTGGTACTCAGAGGAAGTGACAGGAAATGCATGTAGCTGTAACCCAGTCTGGTTTAAGATATGAGCCCCTAATGACTGAAACCTTTTATTATTTAACATCAGATAGGCTTTTGGACTAAATATGCATAGTGTTAGGTAAAGTACTGGAGCAGAAAGTTGTTTGATCAGACTTTTGCCATAAAATTGAAGATAAGCCAGTGTATACTTTATGGCAGTTGAATGGAACTCTTCAACTAGTACGTTATAGAAATGAGTGACAGCTGTTCAGGGAATCAAACAAGCATGCAATACACATATTAAGCCAATTCAGGGTGTGTGCTAGGCCTGTTTGATGTTAGGTTGGGTTCATAGTCACTCTTCCTCCACATACAAAGCTTTATGGAGGAGGTATAGGTATAGGCAGATGTTTAGTGGATCGGTTTACAACCCAGCTGTAGACCTGTTAGATTGTTATGAGTGAGCACCATCAAGTAGAATTTATTTTTTACCATCTTTATCATCTCAAGGATAAAAGTAGAAAGCACAGGATTGAAGCAGTAATGAAGCAGGACTGTTTGTCTGCTTGCTTTAAACTAGCCTCTTGCTTAGATCCCAACATACTGCCCCCAGTCAGGAACACTAACTTGTACAACCCACATCAGTTAATACAAGAACCTTTCCTTCTCTCTCACCAGAAAGACCATGTTCTCTTTGTGTAGCCGTGGATAGCCTAGAATTAGCTGTGTAGACCAGGCTTGCCTTGAACTCACAGAGATCCCCAAGCTACTGCCTCCCAACCAAGTGCTGGAAATAAAGGCATGCACCACCTCCCCTTCCCCCCCCCCCCCCAAACTTTTAAAGGAATTTGTGGAGTAGAAGTTTGAGCATTAGTTGTGTTAGCTTTGACTGTTTTAATCCCAGCAGCCACTGGTGGCTGACTAAGCACAATTCTAGCCCCACACGCCCATTTTCCTGTTAGTACCTTCCGTCCGTTCTTTAAAGCACATGCACACACACCCCCGGCCATCTAGAATCTGAAGTGTGATTCATTTTTGTTTGTTTATTTTTATTTCTTTTAAAATTACTGCCATCTTCAGTATTTTATGTTTAAATCTTAATTGTTTTAAGTTAGAAATTTGATCTTTAGGATCTGGTGTCATCTCATGCATTGTTTTATTAGCCATAATGCAGAATCTTAGTTTTCTTACTACATTAAATTTTGACTATGAATATAACTTAATGCAGTCTTCTCATTTGGAATTATTTTTTATGTTTGTTTAAACTTAAGTAAAAATAGAAAACAAACAAACAATACCCTACACAGAAATTTAAACATGATATGACCTACTTGGTTTTTTACTCTTTGTTAAAATAATAAATAAAAGATATGTCCATTTGAGATGTAGTTTCTAGGGCACTAGAACTACTAAAAGCCAAAATTGTAGGCATGACTATACATAGCAAAGCTCATCAGACCTCTACTGTATGATACTTAGTGGTATTCCATGACAGAGTCCCCTCAGGCAACAAGGCCTAAAGGAACGTTTGTTTTTACCTGAGACTCAGGATAAAGAAACTTCTTTACTCCTGTAATTCTAATGAAAGTAGATACTGTATCCTAACCTCTTACATTCATTAATGTAGTATTTATATGCTATTTTATCTCATTTTACTGTTGCAAAATTGTGCTTAAAAGTAGTATAAGCTTTAACACACCCAGCTTTTACTTCTAATCACTGCATGTTTTATATGGTGCATGCTATATGAGTTAGAATTGTTAAATTCTGTTAACTTAAACATTTTCCTTTATACTAATTACTTGTCTGAATTCTTGTAGTTGCTGATAGCCCAACCCCACCACCACCCCCTCCACCAGATGACATTCCCATGTTTGATGACTCTCCGCCTCCTCCGCCACCTCCTCCTGTGGACTATGAAGACGAGGAAGCCGCAGTAGTTCAGTATAGTGACCCATATGCGGATGGGGACCCTGCATGGGCTCCCAAGAACTATATTGAGAAAGGTGAGGTCCTGTTCTCATGGATTGATGTACAGTAACCTAGTTACAGAGTTTTATTACTGTTTAAAAAAATGTCTCAGACAAGTGTTTCTTACCTGGAATCAGTCAAGGTTGTAACCCTTCTGCAAATGCTCTTTTTTTTTTCAGGAGTATGAAAGAGAGTCTATTTCTTTATACTTTGAATTTAAACTTTTAGATGCATCTTGTCAAACCATGTATGCTTCTAGCTTCAGATTAACTTGCTTGCTTTGTTTTATAGATCAAACATTTAAGGCAGAAAACTGAGCTAAATTACTTACTGAGGCAGTTACTTAATGTGATTTTAGTGATGATTTTAAATATTCCCTTTGTCCCTACATTTTACCTTGCTCTCCCTCCCTTTTTTATTTTTTTATTTTTTTATTTTTCGAGACAGGGTTTCTCTGTGTAGTCCTGGCTGTCCTGGAACTCACTCTGTAGACCAGGCTGGCCTTGAACTCAGAAATCCACCTGCCTCTGCCTCCCAAGTGCTGGGATTAAAGGGGTATGCCACCACTGCCCAGCTTTCCTCCCTCTTTTGTGTCCCCCGCCCCAAAGGCTGGGTATCGTTTAGATTTTGCTGGCTGTATTGACTCAATGAGTTTGTGGCTCAAAGTTGTGCATTAATATATATGAGTAGATGTAGTTGTGTTCAGTAAAAGTTTATTTACAAAAATTGGTAGTGGGGAGCTGGTGAGATGGCTTAGAGTTAAGGGCATTTCCTATAGGTTCAGTTTCTCGTACCTACATGGTGACTCACACCCATCTATAACTACAGTTCTAGGAGATCTGATGACCACTTGTGTTTGACGTCTGGCACCAGGCATGCATATGGTTCAGATACAGATGTGTAGACAAATCACTTATCACCGAAAATAAAATTTAAAATATGTAAATCTAAAGAATGAATGACGGTGGGTTAGATTTACCATTGGGCTATTATTTGGTGATTTTTTTTTTTTTAGTGTAAATCTAGTTAATATTTAACAGGATTAAGCTGGGCATGGCTTGAAATCATATATCTGAAATCACAGCACTCAGGAGGCAGAGGCAGGAGGATTATTGCAAATTTCATATAGCCTGGTGTGTGGAGTGATTTTTCTCAACCTTCTGCCATGGGCAGAGAAGACTTAGTAGGATTATTGTCATACTTAAGGATGCTGTTGCTATAGTGAAACATGACTGAAATCAGTCTGGGGAAGAAAGGTCTTATTTCATACAGCTTGTAAGAGAAATCAGGGCAGGAGCGTAGAAGCTGTAGAAGATTGTTGCTTTACTGACATGCTTCTCTTAGCTTGATCAGTCTGGTTTGTTGTTTATTTGTTTTTGTTTTTTTAAATTGTATCCAAGACCCAGGAGTAGTAGCACCACCCAGGATGGGCTGAGGTCTCTCACATCAGTCAAGAAATACACTGCAGATTTACAGGCCAAACTTACTGAGACATTTTTTCCCTCCTCCCAGATATGTTTCTAGATTGTGTCAAGCTAGTTCACTTACATTTAAAGGTTTTTATTTATTTTTTGGTTTTAGGATGTTTATACACAGCTCATTTGAGATGTTGAGTTCTTTGACTTCTAGGAAGAACATTTTGTTTATTTCACTAATGGGGACGTCTCTCAATGCTGGGATGGCATCCTCTTGGTAGTTTTTCCTCTGTTGTTTTTTAGCATAGTTATCTGTGACTGTATGTATGAATGGAGTCAAGCAGAGAGGTACTCATCATGTTGATTACAAACAAGAGCACATAACCAATTACAACCGTGATAAGGAGGTAGACAGGTAACAAGTAATGCAACTGCCCAGTATTTTTGAGGCCAGTAAGTTAAGCCTAAGGAGTTTAACCAAGATTCGGGAATGAATGCCCACACAAGATAAAGTAAGAAGGCAAACTGTGAGCTTAGGAAAAAGGACAAAGCCATAAATTGCTCTTTCTGGCAGTGGCGACGTGAATTTTCCACAATCTTCCCTGTGGCTTTAGACAATCGGAAGAAAAGCAGGGGCTGGCAGGCACCCCCGCTGCTTGGCATAGGCGCACCACCACATTTAAAGGTTTTTGTTTGTTTGTTTGTTTGTTTTGTTTTGGTTTGGTTTGGTTTGGTTTTTCAAGACAGGGTTTCTCTGTGTAGCTCTGGCTGTCCTGGAACTCACTCTGTAGACCAGGCTGGCCTCGAACTCAGAAATCCACCTGCCTCTGCCTCCGAAGTGCTGGGATTAAAGGCGTGTGCCACCACTGCCTGGCACATTTAAAGTTTTAATAACCACTTTTGTGATAAGATAATGAAACCTGTTTAACCTGGCTCATCAGTTTATGACATGACTATTTAAAAATTCTCGTTCTTATTGATGTGTCTTTAACCTAATATATGCTGATGTGATACTGGTCTCTGTCTTAAATTAATAGACTTAAATTCCAGAGACCCTTCACTGTACATATAAAAGGGAAAGTTTGACCTTTTATCTTGATTAGATCATGGATAATAGAATCAACATCAAATTATTATTAATGGTAAGTAATGTTGAGAGAAATTATATGAGGGAGTGTGTACGTTGAGATGAGACCCTTAGACCTATAAAGGAAACCTAGAAAACAAACAACGATGTGTTTCAGTTCTTTTCTGAGCCATTTGCGTTAGAGGAACTAAGAACTTGAAGTAGTTTTTGTTCTGCTCAAAGATGTGAATTCTTTGGGCCTTTGTTGGTCAGTATAAAGTCAGTCTACAGCACTCAATCTCACCTCCTGTGACTCTAGAAACAGGAATATTACCAAAGTTTAAATTATCTACAGGGCTTTTTTTTCTTTTTTTCTTACTTTTTTTTGGTTTTTCGAGACAGGGTTTCTCTGTGTAGTCCTGGCTGTCTTGGAACTCACTCTGTTGACCAGGCTAGCCTCCAACTCAGAAATCCACCTGCCTCTGCCTCCCAAGTGCTGGTATTAAAGGTGTGCGCCACCACCGTCCAACTACAGGGCTTTTCTTAATAATTGTTGACCTTTTGCAATTACTTGATTTTTTTTTGCTAGTTAGTTTTGCTAGTATTTAATTACATTTCTTCAGTGTATTTTAAAGCTTTGATAAGCTATTGAGCTCATAATCACCATACTGTGATTTTGTTGCAGAACTAAAATCTAAGGAAATGGGCTTGTTGAATTCACATACTATAGTGTTTTGGAATGAGAAAAGACTGCCTGTTTAATTTAATAAATGTAATCAATCAGTACTTCAAATCTTTCCCTATTTCACTAATTTAGAGTTATTAAGGAGGCAAGCCATCTTTCCTGGGGAAAAATAATTCTGGACCATTATAAATGCTTTAAAAACATCATATTTTAAGAAAAAACTGTTGAGAATAAATGAAGTAAATAAAACATCGCTCATATATTAGTCACATATAGTAGAAAATTACATGTAATTTTAGAATTATCTTATAAAAATGGGTATAAAGGGACTATTTAAATTTAGAGATCAACAGTTAAGAAAGTATTATACATGTAAGCTGTTTTCCCTTTTTATAACAATGGAAAGACAGAATATGTTAACCAGAAAGGAAGCATATCTTGAGCTTTGTCACACATTCTGGGGGTTACCCTTTCTTTGCCATCTTTTAAAACAAAACTTTTAAAGTGAGCAGACATTTTTTTTCTATTCTAAAATCTGAGTTTATCCCCATCAGTTAACATGGGATTTTGAATACATAGATTTATTTACCAGTACATGTGTGGTATGGTCAAATTAAGACAGCTTGAGTTGTTATTTGGTTTACTGAATGGCTTTGTTCATAATGTATTTGTAACATGGGAGTTTGTTTGGATGCTTCATGGATATTTGTCTGAATGAATAGAACTACTAAACCCCTGACTTCTGTGGGAGTACAAGCCAGTAATGCAAGCACTTGGGATCTTGAAGCAAACCAAGAGTCTGAGACCAGTATGAGAGCTAAATAGTGAGATCTTGTCTCAGAAAACCAAAAACAAATCTAAAACCATCTAAATTCAGAGATTTTAAAATTACTATTAACTTCATTTGTTTTATGGGGAAGGACATATGCCACTGTGTGCATGAAGATCAGAGACAGCTCTGTTAGCTGCCTCTTCTACCATGTAGGACTCTAGGGCTCAAATTCAGGCCATCATGCTTGTCACTTGTTTCTAAGCTCAGTCATCTCACTGGCCCTCAGATGTTTTTAAAGACATTTAGTAGAACCCAGTGTCTTCTTCCGTGTGATCATATTGTCAGTGTGGGCAGAGGTGGCAGCTGTGCTTTTAATCCTAGCACCTGGGAGGCAGAGGCAGGCAGAGCTCTGTGAGTTTGAGGCCAGCCTGGTCTCCAGGACAGCCAAGGCTTTTACATAGAGAAACCCTGTCTAGAAAAACCAAAAATAAATAAGTAAATAAGTAAGTAAGTAAATAAATAAATAAATAAATAAATAAATTCCCATTAAAAATACTTAGCTTTCCTAAACTATAGATTTAATTGACATTACATTTTAAAATTCAGGTAAATATTGGAGATAGTATTCTCATGTCATACTTTGTTTCCTCCACAGTTGTTGCAATATATGATTATACAAAAGACAAGGATGATGAGCTGTCCTTTAAAGAGGGTGCAATCATCTATGTCATAAAGAAGAATGACGATGGCTGGTTTGAAGGAGTTTGCAATCGAGTGACTGGACTCTTCCCTGGGAACTATGTTGAATCAATCATGCACTATACTGATTAGTTTTTCTTTTGTTTTCTTTTCATGTAGGTTATTACTCCGTCATACTGTGGGACTGTATGGTTAACAGGATTGTTTTAATGTTTAAAATGTGCCCATATTTTCAGGACATGTTTTATTGGTATACTTGGATGTCTACCTGTAAGCATAAATTTTGGAGGCAGTTCAGACATTGCTGAAGAGCAATTTATATCAGACTGCCTATAATTGATTATGCGTATGTACTCACACCTTGATAAGTTTATGACCAGCCTAAAAATTCTGGGGATGTGGGTTATTATGTTTAACAAATCATGGTTCAGAATGCACCATTACATGTCTCAGTACAGCATGGTC
Organism: Grammomys surdaster; assembly: GCF_004785775.1. Lineage (NCBI taxonomy): Eukaryota > Metazoa > Chordata > Mammalia > Rodentia > Muridae > Grammomys > Grammomys surdaster. The sequence goes on from NW_021604604.1 coordinate 394,319, forward strand.
ACTAACATTGTGTCAGACTAATATGAAAAAAAAAAACAAAACCAGAAAACTTCAATGCTGGTGCTGGTCATACTTTTGGTTTCAATTCTCATTTTTTTTTTTAAAAAAAATAGTGTTTAAAGCATGCATAAATTTTTATGTATTGAAATATACTTAACAACTCAAGATGCTTCCAATTTATGTAACAATTATCTGGAGTACTCATACTTGAGTCTCTAAGTTCTCCATGTGAAATGAAAGACTATCTGTAATGTTGTAATTTGTATCTAAGTTTTTTAATGGGTGAAATTTGCATTATAAAATTTTCCATTCATAAATACATAAGTGAACCAAAGGATTTTGTCCTCTCCATTATTGGTTTGCTTTAATCATGTGTGCTTGTGCATATGCATGCACACCCCCCACCCCCCAAAAAAAAGGTTTATTGCAGAATTATGGTTCTATTTTCTCAATGCATCAGCTTGAAAATATTTTTAGCTTAGTCTTAATGTGTCCAAACAGCAGTGCGACAGAATTTTGCAGATTTTTGGAGTTAGACTGTGTCAGAGTAAGCACATGATATTCTGGGGGGTAACATCTGAAGGAGTACCATACTTGTCCTTTGGATTTTAATGAAACTGAATTTACACTGACTCAGTGAAAGGAGAATCTTTTACATATTGTAAAGATGGATGCAGTTCATTTGTGGACAGGCATATTTAATCCATTGCCTGGCACTAGAAACAAAAAATTTTAACAATAATTGGGAAAGAAACTAGGCCATGTATTAATCTGTAAACAGGTAATAAGCAGGTTTGTATTGCAACTTAAATGCAACACATGCACTTTGTGTGTCTCCTTGATTTAAGGGAGGGTTTGAGGGATACTTGTGTATAAGACTGCACTGCTTAGGATGATATTAAAGTAGACCACACAAGTGTGGGTTTCTATGTACTGAGGGTTACAGATGGATGACAGCACAGTAAGTGATGAGAGCAGTGCAAAATATTTCTGAAAATTAAAGACCATTGTTCCTATCAAATCAACTATTCCATATATATTTTACCTTTGTTATTTTTGAAGTACTATGTCATTAGCGATCAGATAGCTATATTATGCTTTTTCTTTTTGAAGCAGAATGTTTTCTTCATTTGTAAATAACCTGTTGTCTAAATTTTATCTACAGTCTTTTATAATAAACTATGCTCCTATACAAAAAATTTGGATATTGTTAAAATATAACTACTGTGGATATAAATAGCACAGACTTCAAAATTCTCTGACCTTTAATCCTATGGTAAAACAAAGACAAACCACTTGAATTTTAACATTGATTATTTATTTGTGTAATGGCTTTACATGTGGGCATTAACAGTGTAAACAATACCACATATAACCATCAGGATACCTCGATTAGAATTTATAGGACTATAATGACACTGGTTTAATCATATTTAAAAAGTTTTCTGAAAAACTTTGCCAATAAAAAAATTGCCCATCAATAAGGTTGAAATTATTTTTTAAAATGATTTTTGGTTATCTGCACGTAAAGCAAATAATTTTTCACAAAATTCATTAGGCACAGTCTGGTAAAATAGCTGCCAGAAAGAACTGAAAGAATTGTCATTTATCTCTTGTGAGCACACTTTCTGAAAGCTGAATGAGGGCATCCCTTTCTGTAGATGGTCTAAGCTTCCTGATCTCTCTCACTGCCTTGTGGCAGTACTGCTGGGCGAGGTAGGTTGTCTGCTGTACGCCGTCACTCTACAGGAGACAACAAAACAGACAGATCACTGATCAGCTCCTGATTGCTGCTACAATAGATTGACACAGTTCAAGATCAGATGAGCTGCACAGATAATAATCAAACTATGTATGTCTGGAATGAAGTACCCTTCCCACCTTTTCTCACATGGAAACACTAGTTCTGTTAGCACACAAAGAAATCAACTCTGCCACACACCCAGCTATTTTCTGTTTTTTTTTTCCTCCGACTGAAGCATTGTTTTTAAAAGTTCTGTCTATATAAAATCCTGTTTTAAAAGGCTTATGATGCAAATGCCAGTTTCTCCTGTTGCCTTTCCTATCGGAAATCACATACCTCATCCGCAGCATTTCCTAATCTAAGTGTTATCTCACTGTCTTAGATTCTTCTGCAGATTACCTTTGCTAGCATGATCAACTTTTGGTTTCCTCTTGTATGAGGGATACCATTGCTTCTGTCCGCTCGGCCCTAATGCTTTAGATAGTTACATTCTCTAACTGTTTCTAATGGTGGTTCTTTCTAGAAGCTGGGCAGTAATAAACATTTTTATTTTTCTGATAGAATATTAAACTCCTTCTCCATGATTCTCAATCAGTTATTTAGATTACAACATTCTTAGTATACAGTTGAAATGCTTTCCTCAAAACATGGTAAGAGTTTAGTTTTCTGTGCCATCTTGCATAGAAGCATGTTTTTTCCCCTTGGTGTTTCAGCACATCTTGCTTACCACAAAGGTTATGTGAAAAACCAACATTTATTTTCTTTTTGAGACAGTTCACTCTACAGTGGCTGGCATAGAGCTGTGTGTGTGTGTGTGTGTGGTAAGCTGGTCAGTCAAGCTGGCCTTAAATTCACAGAGCTATCATTTCAAGTTTAAAGTGTTCACTTGGATGTTTATTTGGAAGGCCTTACTCCATTGTCTCCTGGCATCCAGTATTTTTATTGCACAGAGCCAGTTTTGGTATCTTTGCCTTTTGTAGTGAGCACTTTGTACACTGTCTTCCTGAAAAGTTACATTATGGCTTATACAATCACACATTATTCTTACTGATTCCTCCTACTGTTGTTCCCAATCCCCACTTGTTACTGGTCCTCTTTCTCAAGAGTATCTATCTCTTTCTGCTTTTATGCAAATATATTTCATCAACTTTTCCTCCTTCACTTAAGATCCTTTATCTCCTTTTATGATCTACACATGTACATTATGTGTGTGGCTGTATGTGGGTATGTATCTGTTGAATATAGGTGTCACGTAGACTAGATGAGGATGCCTGAGTTCGTGGCACTCAGGAGGCTCACACAGGCAGTTGTGAGCCACCAGACTCAAGGTGTGGAGAATTAAACACAGGTCCTCTTAAAGAACAGTAAGCTACCTCTGCAGCTGATTTCATATTTCTTTATGGCTTGATAAAATTCCATTGTGTGTATGTGTCACATTTTCTTTATTCACCAGCTCATGAACACCTAGGTTCTATTTCTTAACTAGGGTGAACAATACACATGGACTGGAAGTATCTCTGGTTATATGTTGTCTTAAGGGTCCATCAGACCAAAGTCCACAGCTGGGTCATGTGGTTCTTCTATGCACTAACTTTCATAGTGGCTGTATGACTTTACATTCCCTTTAGCAATACATAAGGGTTCGTTTCACTCTGAACCCTCACCAGCATTCACCATTACTTGTTTTCTTGATAAGAGCCACTCTGATGGTGGTTAAGATGGCATCTCAGTTTTAATGTGCATTTTCCTAATTGTTAAGAATGTTGAACATGTTTCAAATACTTACTGGCCATTTGTATTTCTTTAGTGAATGACTAAATTAGCATTTACTTTTGCAGTTCTTTATATATTTGGTGTGTTAGATATATAGTCTATAGCTGGCAGTTTTTTTTTTTCTTGTGTATGCTGTCTGTTGGTCATGCAGAAGCTTTTACATATGACCCCATTTGTCAGTTCTTAGAATTATTTCCTATTCTAGTTGAGTTGAATAATGGGCTAGAGATGAATGGGCTTGGTGCTGGAGCCCTTGCTAACATGTGCAAAACTGTTCAGTTTCCGACACAAGGGAGCTTTAAAGGTCTTGTTTTAAGAATTCAGTATCTTTGTCGATTCTCCTGTTTATAGTTTTCAGTTTATACTCACACTTTCTTCTGCTCAGCAAGTTTTAACTAACCCTTTAGTAATCCTCAATTGTCCATACGTACTTAATGAAGGAATAGAATTTAGAAGCCCCACTGAGTGTATAAGGACCTAGAATTTAGACCCCTTTGACAAATTTATTTGTGAATTCTAAGTGCATGTCTGTGTTACAAAGACAGGGTGGTTTCTGAAAGGAACAGTGTATCATATTTATGAGAACTACAATTAACTTCGCTCTTCAGTCTCACCGATCACTTGTTGGACATAACTTGAGCATGTATATCTTTGTTACCATTCTCTGTGTATCTAAGCAATCATAACTAGGTATTATAAACAATATAAAGTATAAAGCAATATTCTAAATATCTAAACACACATTCATCTTTGAGACCCAAGGAGGAGTTCTACAACCCTCAGGGATACCAAAGGACTGCTGCACTATTATTTCTAAGGCTAGAGCCCCTCTGATGAATATTGGATTTGAGTTTTTATAGCACTGCCAAGCACTCACTAAAAAACTGGAAGCATGATTATTGAGAATTCTTGCCTGTGTTGTACACTAGACTGCACCTGCTTACTAATTCTTGTTTGCTTACTCTCTTCTATTTAACCTGTGGCCTCCAGATAACTGACTTTGGAAACTGATCACTTAAAAAAAAATCCATTTATGTTTGTGTTTAGTATGTGGATGTGGGTGTGTGTATGGCAGGGCACATGTGGATGGATATAAGAGGATAACTTGCAGGAGTTGACTTTCTCCTTCCACCATGTGAGTCTCTGAAATCAGACTCAGGTCAAAAGGCTTTACATGCAGCAAGTTCCTTTACCCACTGGCTCTGGAAGTAATTCTTTAAAGAAAACAAAGCCTTTAGCATCTAGGAGAAAGTTCTGAAGATACACAGCAACACATTTAAAACATGCTTCTAGGTCCTGAACAGAGTAAACTGTGGCTTGTTCACTATGTTTGTTTGTTTGTTTTTAATGACCCACTTGCTTTAGGCATGAAAGGCATTTATGAATAAGTTACTGTAACCGTCTAACTTTTGGAAGTGAACAGGGATGGGGCCAGTCCTGGGCACAGTACAGTGATATTCATGGACATGAGACAGCTCACTTCAATCTAATAGGTCTCACTTAGCTTGGCCTGCATATGAAGATTACTGAATAACTTCAAAGAGAAATTATATTAATTGAGCTGTGTGTGTGTGTGTGTGTCTCCTGAGATGGCTCAGCAGGTAAAGGAGCTTGCTGCCAAGCCTGAATGAGTTAAAAAAATCTCCAGGACCCACATGGTACAAGAAGAGAACCAACTCCTGCAAGTAGGGCACAAAGGCACCACAATTAAATATAAAAGTATTTTAAATAAGTTTTCCTAGTTATTGTCAAATCAGGTAAGGGTTGATCAACTTGGCTCTGTCGATTTTGTTATTGTACCTGCTGTTGCCTTTTATATTTTTAAAAATTATCTTACTTGGGGATAAGCCAAGTACCTAACCCTAAGTGAGTAAGGCCTGCTTGCCAAGCCTGATAAACTGAGTTGATCCCTGGGACATACACAGTAGGAAGGAACCTACACTTACTAGTTGTCCTCTTACCTTCACTAGGTGCTGGGCACAAACAAGATTTAAAATCATCCTTTAAAAATAGTCTTACCTGTAATACATACTGCCGTGCTCTGTCCACATCTCCTGGCAAACTGAACCGTCTCATTATCATAGCATTCATTTCTGGAAACTAACCATAAAGAAGGGAAATCTTTTTATTGTTCCTGGAGCAATGAAGCTTTTTAATATTTGATTGTAACTATAGAAAATAAGAAAAAGAAAAAATGGGGACTGGGGAGGTGGCCTCAATAGTTAAGAATACTTGTGCTCTTGCAGAGAATCTGTTTTGGGTTCTCAGCACCCAGGTAGATCAGTCTTCTGTAATTTTCCCCTCAGACCTCCAAAGGCACTGCACACAAGCAGTACACGACAAGCAGGCACATACATATTAAACAAGACAGAACGAATTGTTCTGTTTGCAGTCCAGTATTGAGTAAGTTTCAGGAAGACAAAGTACTGTACTCTGAGCTTCTTGGGTTCTGATTCAGTAGGCAATGCTTTGAGAATGCCTTTTTAATGAGTTGCCAAGTGGTGTTGGTATTGGTGGTCGAGGAAGACGTGAGGAATTAGACACTGTTTCCTGTACACTGAAAATCTGCATTTGTATGGGGCTTGGGGGGAGGGGCATTAAGTGCCTCGATCTCCTCCCAACAAATCTGATTATACTGTTGTTATCACCAAATTTTTAATGCACACCTCCTTTGGATTAGAGGAGATAGATACCAGCCGGAGCAGTGTACTGAGTTATTAAAAAGACCGGAGGTGTCAGAGGTACAGCTCTGCATTAGAGCATTTGCCCAGCATGTTTAGAGTTTTGTTCCATCCCTATCATAAAAAACAAAAATTCAAGGGCTTGAAGATTTCGTAAGGGAGAGAAAATTCTTCCTTTTGCTTTTCTAGGTTTAATGGCTGGTCCTAGAACTAACTCATTGTAGCACAAATAAGAGAGAAAAATAAAAATGTCTGATAGCAAAAAGAAAAAAGTCAAGCTAGAGAGATGGCTGGTCTGATCTAAGTGCTGCATGATCTGATGACGAGTTTGATCTCAGAACAAGAGAGAACTGACTCGTCCTCCTGTCTCTCCAGTGCATGCATGCACATAAACACAATATAATCTCTTAGTCATGATGGAAATGCCTTTTATCCTCTTCATTTCTTACTAGGACCAAATCAGGATAACAAATCACTTCCAGACCCAAACCCTGTGTCCAGGTTCTTCGAGCAACCATCCCAGCAGAATAATTTCCTCATCTCAGTCTTCTTTTCTGTTTCAACTTTCCAATTTCTAGCAGTCTGCAGTTCCATGGAGTAAGAGGTAGGATGTGTTTTTTCACAGATATCTATGCCTATGCGGTTGCCAGTTTCTCTGGGACTACACCTGAAGGATGAAATAAATTTTCCTGTAATAGTGACTATGGGATATGCAGCAGAAAAACTAGGGCACATCGAGAAGAGAAACCCTAACCAAATGAGGAGCAGTGTTCTAGAAAAGTACATGTTTGAGAACAAAGTTGTAGAGACAGCTAACATCCATACAAATTTTTTGCTTGTTTTTTATTTTTGGAGACAGGAGTTCTCTGTATAGCCTTGGCTGTCCTGGAACTCACTCTGTAGACCAGGCTGGCTTCGAACTCAGAAATCTACCTGCCTCTGCCTCCCAAGTGCTGGGATTAAAGGCGTGAGCCACCACTGCCCTGCATCCATACAGGATTTAATGGACCAACAACTGGTTAGTTCTTAAGTACTAGTTTGCATTAGTTACTGGTCTTTTATGAATTAAATCAATCAGATAATTTTGGTGGTTTCTTTTAGTTTTTAAATACCTCTCCCCCACCTGCTTATTTCTAGGTTATATCTTAAAGCAGATGGCGATAGTGTCTTGGACATCTCATAAAAAACTTCCCTGTGTATGATCTATAAACTTCTCTTCTCAGCATGAGTTACGTGTGATAAAGTATGCCAACTATGTAGTTTCTCTGATGCTTTTACCCTAAAAACACCAAGAAAGCAGTATTTTAAAGAAAACTAAGTTGCAGTGAGCATGACTGCATTCCTCCTTTGAAGTAACACTAGGTAAATTTCAATATGCAAGTATCAGTCAAATTGTAAAAGCCCATTCCTACCACTGTGCATGTAAGGAAGAAGTGAGAAACAAGATGGTTCTCACCCCAATTTCAGTGAGAAGATTTATTTTTTTATTTTTATTTTTATTTTTTGCTTGTTCATGCTGTTTTACAAGTAGGAAAATAGCCTGTGAGGGAGTCGGATTCTAACTCTGAAATGTGTTCACAAAACTCCAAGGGTGATCAGTGTACTGGGATGGTTGGTTCAGTCTCCAAACCTGGGTAAGTCTAAGGTGCCAAATAGTCACAATAGCATAAGCCTGGGCATCTGGTGCAGAGGCTGGTGATGACAGTGGGAAGTACGGCTACAGCCTGACATTTAGGTCTAGTGATTTATCAGTAACAAACAGATGAAAGGAAAATTTTTAAAAAGAGCTTTTAAACTACTGTAATCTCACCCAAAAAGGAAAACACTTCTATTTTATTTCTGAGTATTTCACAAACATTTTCATATGTCATTGTAGATTTAATATGAATATTAAAAATGCATAATAAATAGAAAGCCAAACAATTTTCTCACATTGTTTTCCATACTGAAAGATTATATAACTATGCCTTAATCACTTTCCCACATTTACATATTTAAATATCAACTTTAGAGAAGGGAACCAGCAAGTCTAACAGGACCAGCAAGGAAGAAGAGGACAGCTATTTCTAATCAATTCTTTACCTTTTTGGGCACCACACACAGCAAGAATAACTGTCAGACATTACAACCACACTGCAGGGAAATGTGTATTCAAACTTTTGCAAAAGTTTGAAGTTTGAGAAAAATCATAAAGCCTGAGACAGTACAACAGATTCAGGTAAATGTTACTGAGTTAATGTGCAAGTAATTTTAAAGAAAAAGTGGAGATTTGTTTGTTTGGGATAAACGTATTTCATTTCTCGTCCAGTAGATTTTGTGTACAATTTCATTATAGACTGCTGCCTCTGGCTTTGGTTTGCACTTGTGAATAAGGCCTTTGACAATGTTGTGGGCTGTATTTTTTTCCTTTTTTTCCCCTTTCTTTCTTTCTTTCTTTTTTTCTTTTTTTGGCACAATCTCATGTAGCCCAGGATGAGCTTCAACTCACTATGTAGCTGGTAATAACTTCGAATTCCTAGCCTTTACCTCCCAAGTGCTAGAGATGGAGTCCAGGCAGGCAATTACTCTACCAACAGAGCTCAAGTGTTTGCTCTTGAAGACAATATACACACTTATACAAGAATATACTATCACCACTGTGACCTCTTCAGAAAACATAGTGTGTGTGTGTGTGTGTGTGTGTGTGTGTGTGTGTGTGTGTGTGCGCGCGCGCGTGTGATACATGTGCTTATTTGGAGTCAAACCCAGGGTCATATACATGTTAGGCAAATCTCTACCACCAAGCCATGGCCTTCTGATGCACCTCAAATCTCTGAACTTGGCCACCAGGGAATCTTTCCCAAAAATATCAAAAATAGGATAATCAGTCATCCAGTTCTTAGTCCAGCAAATTATAATGTCAAGATCATTTACCATGCAGCACTACAAAGGAAAAGACAATCCAGGGTTTTGGTGGACATGGCTGTTATCTTTGTTCTTGAGAGACTGAGACTGTTTATGGAAGGCCTAGGGTCTCAGAGCAAGACCTTCAGTGTTATAACGATGGATCAGTTCACTGACAGATCTGTGGACAAGACATCCCTCTAGGAAAGGTTTACAAACACCTCACTAGTACTCTATAAATGGTATGTTAGCCACTAATAATAGTGGATACACTGTGATGTATCGCCAGTGCTAGGGCATACCAGTTACCTGGGTACTATTATATACACTGTTAGTTGAAGGAGTAATTCAAGCATAGTAAAATGAATGCTGGTCTTAGAAGACTTGGGAAAGATGTTCAATTGCCTTCTGTGCCATCTACCAGATGTTCCATTTTGGCCAGACACAAGCATCAATTTCATTCAAAGAAACAAACAGTTATCTACTATAAAGTGGAGTTGTGAGATCAGGGACAATGTAAGAAAGAATCCTTTATAAACTAAAATCAACACTGTTTTATTAAAGCTAAATACTGTATAATCCTGCATTATTTTTGAACTTGATTCACCCAAAGTTATTTTAAGCCCCATGAACTTCTGACAGATTTTTTTGCTAGAAACCTCTTTTTAGCAGAATAATGCATAAAAAGAGCCTAAGCTCAGGCTTTTGAGAACAATTTATAAATACAACCTTGACTAAGTATAAATATATATTGATTAACTTTTGGCACACTGAGTCCTGCCCAGAGGCACTGCTGCTCAGTTTTATCATGGGTCTCCTCTCTGGGGCTACACTATGCCTGCAGCTCCTTTTCCCACTGCCTTACAGGCAGAAAGGGGAAGGTGCTGCCCGGTCAGAGTAACTGGGTGCCTCATGACTCTGAGATTTCCCAGTAACACACACATAAAACCATAGTTTGGGTAACCTTCAGATAAACAAATACAACATCTTAGCAGTTTCCCATCTTATGATGGCAGGCTAATCATAAGAGCTGTGCATTCAATTTCTGTTCTCACTTTGTCTCATTATAGCTGAATGCAAAATTAGCTATTCTTTGTGTACAGGAAAGGAAATTGGTTTCTTTATAAGTAATGCAATAAAACAATTAAAAAAAAGCACCAGTCTATTTCATTTGTTTCATGGAGCTCATGACAAGTATTTATAATTGTTGAGATTTCTAAAAGTAATCCAAACTCTTTATAGAATAAATCAGGGAAGAACTCAGGGCTGCTCTTTGCTGAGCTAGCCGGTTTGGCCCGTGGACCATGCTCTACTTTATTCATGTGTACTCACATGTGACAGAGATGATGCAGGTCTGTAATTGTATGACAAATGTTGGCCAATGGTTAATTTTCCTACCATCAGATATACTTTCATTTATACACACATGGCTCAGGAACACTGAGTGAGTGTGAGTGTGTGCATCTGTGTGTAGGTGGCTATGGCATAACAGAAAATGTTCCTTACTTTAATGTACAAAAGGTTTTCTTAATTTTTCTAAACTTGGTTAGTAAGTTAATAAGTCTCAGTCTCATGGGGGAAGAAACCTACCATTCATAGAATGCCTGTGTTTTGTTTCTTATTTTTGAGACATTTTGTTGTTGTTTTGTTTTTAATGTAGCTCAGATGGTCCACAATCTCAGATGATCCCTCTGCGTCAGCACATGGGTATTGGGTTGCAGGCCTGTGTCACTACATCTGAGCTGTACATCTTTCTCTTCTTACCCTGACCTCAAATGTCTGAGATGTTCGAGCCTGGTAACAAGGACAAAAGTTTCTACTAAGTGTCTCATCATCTCTGTTCGTAGTCTCTAGTCTTTTCATCGACAGGCACTGTCCATGGTACCCAGTGCAGCCGTCCAGGCTTCAGCCTCCCTGAGGCTGAATTACCTGTAGTAGTTCTACTAGGTCAGAGGATGAAAGATCATCTCTTCTGTTTCTTGAATCAGAAATGAATCAAAAGGAATGTCATTGGTTTTAATATCAAAATGGAACTAGTAAGTCCTAGAGAAGTTATGACTTACATTTTAAATAAAGAATACAGGCAAAATTTATGAAAAGACTGATAATCAGCTTAAAAATTTTAGACCCAAAAGGTAGTTGGTAATGACTATCTTAATACACTGCCAACTAGCCACTTAAATGCCACTCAGATGACTAACTGTTTTAAAGAGACTGTTATACAGCTAATGGCCCACTTATTCCAAGCAGAGTCTGGCATATGGTCAAAAGCATGTGGTCAAGGTCCAGGTGATGCTGTGAGACGGCTGCTCTGACAGTCACTGCAGCATCTCTGATGCTTGTGAAGCATCTCGTCTATGTTAGGAGGACATGAAAGCAGCTTTACGTACTTGACAGTCTCTCAGTGTGGCAAAGGAAGGAACTATGTGGTTCTAGTGCATTCAGTTGACTTCTCCACATTTGGAAGCAATGGCTGAGGCGTCAGGGCTTCTCTAGGGGTGCCAACAGTTCCATTAAACTACAACTTATGACTTCCTCAGACTTAGACACCTTTAGAACTTCCTGTACCTTTAAGAGGCTTTGAGGCATACCCAATCATAAAAGTAGTAATTATCAATCTTGCAACACCCAAAATACATGAAATTCACTCAGTACTTTCTGATTTGCAAGGTTATGAGTAGTATATCAACTAGCCCTCATAACAACTGAGGAGATTATAACCTGTGTTTCACAGATAAGGTTTATAGAAGTGAAATTACCACCCTAACATCTTAGTTACCAAACCAGGATCAGATCTGTGGTTCCTTATCTAAATGCCTCCAGCTGTTTTTTATCTCACTTTACCAGATATACCTGAGATATTGGTTCCACAGGGCTCCTCAGCAATGTTTCAAAGAGAGTAAGACCTACCTGCTGGCAAGCAAACAAGACAGGGCCGGTGGCTATGCCTAGTTTCAGGTCTGCAGATGTTGGCTTGCCCATCTGGTCAGAACATGAGGTGAAATCCAATACATCATCTATGAGCTGCGAAAAGGAAAGATGAGTATACCCACTGAGTTGCCATTGTCTTCATTGCTTTGAACACTTTACACTGAGGAGAATGCAGCTGTGCCTATATCTCACCATTCCCACAAACAAGCATACCAACCTGAAAAGCTATTCCAACGTTTTTCCCATACTGATAGGCAATCTCATGCACCACTGGGTCAGGGCAACCCAGGACAGAGACCTGAAGGAAAAAGAAGATTCTGGTAAGTTGTGGCATCCAGCTACCAGGCAGCCAACCACGATGGAGCCACTCATACATTCCCTCAGAGCATTGAGCCTTCATTACAGACAATCAGGGGATGCTGGCACTAAAAGGAAACCCAACACATTCAAAAGTGCTGTTTTCTTGGCCAGGCGGTGGTGGCACATGTCTTTAATCAGGAGGCAGAGCCAGGGGGACCTCTGTGAGTTTGAGGTCAGACTAGTCTTCACAGAGAGTTTCAAGACAGCCAAGGCTACACATAAGAGACCCCCCCCCCCCGCCTGAAAACAAAACAAAACCACCAACAACAAAACAAAGGGACATTTTCTTTCTGTGCAGTTCTGAGACTGGAGTCCAGGGTCTTTTGCACGCTAAGCAGGCACTCTACCATCCAGCTCCAACTGCAGCGCATTTTCTTACATTGATATTAGTATCTGTGAGCATGCAGGAGTGCACTCTGCCAATACTTTTCTTCATCTTTACATGGACTCCCGGGATTGCTTTCAGGTTGGCAGCTTATACAGGAAGTGTCACCGCGCAGACCCATTTTCTTAAATTTTAGGGAATCTAGCTTTCTTCCTCCTGTTCTTTCAAACAAGATAAACAGTCTTTTGGGCTAAGAGCCACAAGACTAAATTCTGATAATAATGTAAGCAGACCTTTCTGGTATGCAAAGTAGATCCCACTGTGTAAAACACTGGCTCCTAGCACTCAGTGCAATTGCTGGCTTAATGACCTCTGAGGAGAACCCTCATTTCAGGGCTGAACTCTCATCCAACATAAAACACTGCCAAGCTCCTCCTCATCTGTAGCTCAGCTTGATGATCACAGTTTTTCTGAATGCAGTTGTTTCTTGCTACGACTGTTAAGAGCCTCAAGTCTAGGTCTGGTTTTCATTATGAGAAGGATCTTCCCTAGACTTACTGTTTCCACCTCTCTCTCATCAGAAGTAACTTAACTGTATTAGGACTGTTTGTTTGCACTCCCACCCTTCCAAGAGGAGACAAGGAAGACTTACAAAGCCCTGTAAAGCTCAAAACCTCAAACACAAGCTGGTTAGTGCTGAGCATGCTAATCCACACTGATCCACCAGAGCTACTTCCTGCTGCACTGTTGAGCATGCTAAGCAGGCCTAGCCACATTTTTAGAAATCAAAGACTGGGAAAAAAACAAGAAGGGGACTGGGGAGACATTCTGTTCAGTTGGAAAGCAAAGTCTCTGTTGATGTTCAGTAAGGAAGCCAGATGAAATAGGTCACTGGTGATAAATAAGCACCCGCCTACTTCTTTGGTTCTCTATTGGAGACTGCATTCTCCCTGGACAGCAGCATGGCTAGGTGGGACAAGCTCTCCAGAAGCCTGTGGGATTGGAGATATGACTAACAACTATCAGTGACCCTGATCTGCTGCGTGATCCTTCTGTGTTTCAGTTTCCCCACCTGTAAAGTGGAGGAACTAAACTCTTACCTCATTAAAGAGCAGAAACTTGTCATTAAGGACTCGCCTTTGGTGCTGCGGATATAGCTCAGTAGTGAACCATTTACCTAGCATATTGGTTTGGACTTAGGCACAACAGGCAGAATAAAACGGAAGGAAGCATGGGAGGAAGAAAGGGAAAAGGAAATTGACCCTCCTGTTTAGCTGGATATGGACATGCATACCTGTCATCTAGGCATTCAAGAGGTGAGGCAGGAAGACTGCAGAGGTGAAGTTAGAGGAGGCTAAACAGTTGAGTCAGAAACAACAGAATCCTCCTGTTCTTTTTCACTACATCCAGGAGCAGGATGCAGGCAGGATCTGCTAGCCACATCATTGCTCACTGTTATTTTTGTTGTTTCTTTGGTGGTGCTGAGGATCAAACCCATGGCTTTGTGCATGATGATGAGAAGTGCTCTAGCACTCAGCCCACTCAGCCCTGGGAACTTCCTGATGACTTAATAACATACGCAGCTGTAATGCTGGCAGAGCAGGGCTAAGCTGCACACACCAAAAGGTCAGACAGCCACTTACTTGAGTAAATGGTAAAGCTCTTCACTGCTTTCAAAAGCAAAGACCTGTGATCCACAGGAGCCCAGGAAGGGCTATTCTTTGCAAGTGCTTTGTGAGGTCACATGGAAGTCAATGTAGAAAAGAAGTCAAGATATCCACCCGAGAAAGGCAAGCTTCAGGCAGTTGGATATACTAAACTGAGAACAAAATTATTTCCATCCCCCCAAGCAGAAATAACTGATAATGAAGCAATCTCCAGTCGTGAGATTAATGTTATCTTTTCAACATAAAGACAGATATAGAAGCCAGAATTAGAAGCTTTCTTTCAAAAAATAAAAATGGTAAACGTCTTATTTTTATAAAGTCAATGAATTAGCATTTGTGGTACATAAAACTAGCACTATGAATTACTTAAGCTTTGAGGAGTCAAAATTTCTGTTCAGCTTGATGACTACTCTAAAGAGTCCTGATTCCCTTCATTAAAGCTAGGGAACAGAAAACAACAGTCAAAGGTATAAAATCAGATACAGTGTAACACACTGCATGAAATGGCAAGATATATGGCACTGCTTGAACTCAGCACCAGAGAGATGCCTAATATCTTCCTGGAAGTGGGCAGAGTATGAAAGAAAACCAAAGAAAGAGGAGTATGATTAATTGTTCTGCCTGAAGCAAATGCCACAGTCAGGCTGGGTTGTGCACCAGTGCTTCTTTGAGGACCATACCTAACACCACATTCCCACAGATTTCATCTCAGAAAGACTGAGAGGTGCTGACTGCACTGGAGGAGCAACATTTAACCAGGATCTCTGTTATCCTTGGAATGTATACTCACATTACCATACGTTAGAGGTATTTTCTGATGGACAAATTTTATGTGTTATGGTCTTATTTGTTTAAAACAGTGTAGAAGGCATGGTGGTGCACATCTTTCATCCAGCACTTGGGAGGTAGAGGCAGGAGTATTTTTATGGATTCATGGGCTAGGCTCATCAAACAGAGAATTCCAGATGCCAGGGCCTCATAGTGAAACCCTGTCTCAAAACAAAACAAACAAACAAAAGGAATTACAGGAGCTGGAGAGATGGTTCAGTGGTTAAGATAACTGGCTGGCTCTTCCAGAGGACCTGGGTTCAGTTCCAACACCTATATACTGGCCCACAACCATCTTTAACTCCAGTCCCAAGGTATCTGACACCCTGTTCTGACCTCAGTGGGAACTGCATATACATGGTACACAAGACACACAGCCAGACAAACCATCAATACACATAAAAAAATAATAAAAAGATTACAAATTACTGTAGAGACTTTGAGTATATTCCATTATAAATATAGTAAACAGCTAGAGAGAAACATGCACAACATTGTATCACAAAGATCTGGAATGTGATCTTGAACACAGCAATCTCAGTAATCCAGAGGCCGAAGCAGGAAGATCACTGGTTGTAAACCAACTTGGGATACAGGGCAAAATTTTGCCTCAAACAAATACAAGCCCCCTGTAAATATGCAGTATAAATGTGTCAAAGATAAATATAGACAACTCAGAAAGAGAAAGAGAAGGGGAGAAAGAGAGAGAGAGAGAGAGAGAGAGAGAGCGCAAACAGCCATTAATTATAAGTACTCTGCTCCATGGGCTCAAATCCTGAGAAGCCACATAAATGTGGAAGGAGAGGACCAACTCTACAAAGCTGCTGACCTCCACACAAGTTCTGTGACAGGAACTTCCCCAAATAATAATAATAAATAATAATAATAATGGATCAAAGCACCAGATAGCCATCAATGATCCGAATGTTTGGCTTCATTCAAGAAGTGGCAGATGTAATTCTGGATTGTCAGAAATGGAAAAATCTAGTGTAATTTCTGTTAGTGAAGCCCCAGAGAGAGAGGAAGACACACCCAGGAACTGCTGACAGTGATGCACATGGCCTTATGGAAGGAGATCTGAGGGTGCTTAACAAAACTACACATATAATTGACTCTATCTTCACACTGAAAGCAAGCCCCAGGACACACATACAGGCATGGTAATGTGGCTTGTAACTGTAATATGCTACGGCTACACAACAGATACTGTACAACTGTGGAGTTTTCTTGTTTTTGTGGTTGTTTTTTCTTTTGGGACTCACTATATAGTCCTGGCTGGCCTGGAAACTGCTATGTAGACCAAGTGTGTCTCAAACTTCGAGATCTACCTTCCTGTTTCCTGAGTGCTGGGATTAAAAAAAAAAAAAAAAGATGTGCACCATCACACACTTCACTCTGACCAGCTGTTTTTAAAGTGAAGAATCTATAAACAACATGAAATCATCCAGAATATAGTGTAAGTAGGCAGCCAGAAGAAACACCAAGTAGTCTACTAATTTATTACAGGTTATAAAGAGTAGGAAATAATATGTATGTATCTTACTTAGGCAAAATGAAACAGGAAGAACCCAAAGCACTAAGACCAATGTGCTGGGTGAAGCAGACAGGAACACGGCAATGCATACAAGGAAGGGAGGGATGGGCTTTGTTGTTGCTATCTAATTCCCACTAGATTTCCTGGGGAACAAATCACGGTTTTAACTGTCAGCTATAGAGTACATTTGGCATGATTATGTACACAAATAAACAGCAAACCATGCTTTAAAAATAACATCAATCCTATTTTAATATCATTTAAAGCCTCAAAACAATTTCTCTAGCCAGTCCTCTCTGTGGATTTTAAAATTCTTTTGGCTAAAAACATAGAATATAGATTTAAAATTGGTGGAGAGGTATGGTTTGAGGAAAAATAGTGTCTTTAGCAAACTGAAGAAAAGTCTGATAAGTTTCCTTTAAATTCTCAAAGCATTATGGAATCCCATTAGTTCTGTAATGATCTTTATCTCCAAACTCTTACTTCCCATCTTTGGCATGTCTAATTTCCTTTGAATGAATGTCTTTGGTCATATGTCTGCACCTTAAATACCAAGAGCATATAAAAATAGACATTTTAAATACCTAACACCTCTGGAATATTTCCATCCATGGCCACTTATATAAAGAGATTGTATTCAGAGCGTTCACACTGAGATTTTGCTGTTATCTTATAGGGAGTTCTGGAACACTGCAAGCACACCTCCTTGTGGTCAGCACAGAACACTTCTTTTATTTTTTTTTTTCCCATTTTACCA
The DNA here is from genome assembly GCF_004785775.1 of Grammomys surdaster. Lineage (NCBI taxonomy): Eukaryota > Metazoa > Chordata > Mammalia > Rodentia > Muridae > Grammomys > Grammomys surdaster. The sequence goes on from NW_021604604.1 coordinate 411,802, forward strand.
CCACCACCACTACCTCCTCCTCCTCCTTTTCCTCTTCCTCCCTCTCCCTCTCTCTCTCTTAGATTATTTACATTTCAGATGTAATCCCCTTTCCCCATTTCCTCCCCACGCAGAAACCCCCTATCCCATCCCCACTCCTCCTGCTTCTATGACGATGTGCCCCCATCCACCCACCCACTCCTTTCTCCCCACCCTCGAATTCCCCCACACTGGGGCATCCAGCTTTCATGGGACCAAGGATCTCCTCTTTCATCTATGCCAGACAAGGTCATCCACCCCTACATATACAGCTGGAGCCATGGGTCCCTCCCTATGTGCTCCCAGGCTGGTGGTTTAGACCCTGGGAGTTCTGGTTAGTTGGTATTGTTGCCCTCCTCATGAGGCCTGCAAACCCCTTCAGCTCTTTCAGTCTTCTCTCTAACTTCTCCATTGGGAACCCCATGACCAGTTCAATGGTTAGCTGTGAGCATCCGCCTCTGAATATGTCAGGCTCTGGCAGAGCTCTAAGGAGACAGCTATATCAGGCTCCTGTGAGCATGCACTTCTTGGCATCCACATCTGTGTCTGCCTTTGGTGACTGCATATGGGATGGATACCCAGGTGGAGCAGTCTTCAGACGGGCCCTCCTTCAGTTTCTGTCCCACACTTTGTCTCTATATTTGGTCCCGTGAGTATTTTGTTACTCCTTCTAAGAAGGACCGAAGCACCCACACTTTGGTCTTCCTTCTTCATGAGCTTCACATGGTCTATGAGTTGTATCTTGGGTATTATGAGCTTTTGTGCTAATATCCACTTATCAGTGAGTGTATACCATGTGTGTTCTTTTGTAATTGGGTTTCTAAAAAGAAAATCTGGAGTTTTCTTGGGGGCAGAGGATGGTAATACTAGAGATTGAACCTAGGAATTTATGCATGCTAAGCTATGCTTTACCACTAAGTTTTAATCTCAGTCCTAGACCATTTCATTTTTAATCAGAATTGAGCCACATTAAAATGCATGTCTACTGGTTACTTGCTTGCTTTTTATTGCACTTATCATGCATTTACTTATATGTACATGTGTCTCTGTTACGGTTTTCCACCACTTGGGTCCTAGGGACTGAACTCAGGTTATCAGGCTGTAGCAAGCACCTTACCTGCTGAGGCCCTGCTTACTTGATAATCTCTGAAAAACACAGGAGCTCCTCATTACACCCACATTATCTTTGGCTGTTTAAGCAGAGAGTAGTAATGATGCCTTTCCCTGGTGACACAGGTCCCTAGGATTACATCACTGTGTGAATTAGTTCCTTGTCCTATGCATAACTGCTCCTTGTGCCTAGAGAATGCTCATGTAGTGTTTTAGAGATAAGCATCTCCACTGCTGTTAGTGTTTCTAAACTGCAGCAGCAAACTTGTGAATTTCTCTTAACTATCAATGAACTTCTCTTAACATAACTAGTAGTTCCTGAGGATGGATTGTTCCCCTTTTTTACATAGGCTTTTATTTTAAACTAATTGTCAGGTCTCAGGCAATTCATATATCAGAAATGAGCTAAAGCGGGATTATAGTCAGATTTCTGGTGGTTAGATAAAAGTCTAGCATCCCTCAGGAACCTGTGAAAAAAATTTTCCTTCCCCAAAGGGAGTCACTTCCCTTGCCTCTGGCTGAAGGGACATCAGAAAAGACATAGCTCCACTGACATGTGCCCGTGGTTTCATGTCAAAGCCCATGCTGGACTCCAGGCACCTAGAGCCTCTCATCACAAGTACCTGTTATACATTTCAAAGTCCAAACTACTTCTTTTTCTCTCTGTTCTGAATTCTTCCAAATGCCTCTGCTATTTTCCTTCTCTTATTCATGACAGAAACCTTCCCCCTTAATCATGGAGCAGCTGCTTTGGCAGTTTCTTTCCTGCACCCCTTAGCTAGCCTTGGAGTCACAGCAATCCTCTAGCGTCAGCCTCAAGACTTGGATAACAGGGGCATGTTTTTCCATTGGTTTAGGAAGACAGAGCTTCCAGAAGAGGGTGTCAGATTTTTTAGTTATAGGTGATTGTGAGCTGCCTAATTTAAGTGCTGGGAACTGAACTTAGGTTTTCTTCAAGAGCAGAAAACATTCTGAGGTTAAACTTTGTAAGATTTGACAACCAAAAGTTAATAACAAAGCATCAACGCAACAGCTTTATAATGCCCATTTAAAAATGTCTGTCATAATTTCATATCTTCTTAAAAACCAGTCCACTTGTCATTTCTCACAAATGGAAATGTAATAGCTTTTTCAGAAAGACAAAGAGTTGTGACTGTGGCGAGCCTGTCCTATGCAATTCACATCTCTTTCAATTAGATCTTTTTACTAAGAAAGTGTTGTCCTTATTTTTTAATTTCTGGTCCACAAGTATATGTTACATGAAGCATAGCAAAATAGAGGCATTATTGTCAAAGGGCTAGGAAAAGGCTCCCTTTTAGTATAACTTTCCAAGAATGTTCCAAGACAATTTCCACCTGTCCTTACATGTGTCTTTCTTGTTGCTGTGATTGCACAGGATTATTGCACAGGACCAGTGCTTGCCCAGGTTCCTTCTCTAAACCTGCTACCTTGGGACATGTTCAGACAAACAATGTTTTGTTTTTGAGACAGGATGTCATCTACAGCTCATGGTGGCCTAAAACTCACTATGTAGCCCTGGTTGGCCTTGAGTATACAGTCTTCTTGTTTCTGCCTCCAGGGGCTAAGAGTACAGGTATGCACCATCAAGCACAGCTTCTCACAGGACTAGTTTTATAGAGAGACTGCTTCTTATTTGTGAACTAACAATGACTATCACACATTTTAATATACAGATTAAAGACAGTGATTTAAATGTTTGGATAAAGCTGAGAGGCAGAAAACACAGCATAGAGAGGAGGTAAAGAGGACCAGAGAGACTGAAAGTAAGTTACTATTCAATTTATATTCAGAAAATTATGGCTCAGATGTAGGTGATATAATAAAATTGGTTAGATCTACTGTTTATGAACAAGTATGTAGAATACTAGTACAATCTATTAGTCAAACATTTTTCTCCCAGGTAAATATTTATGTGATAATTCAGTGTTTCATAACTTTTAAAAGGCAGAATGTCAAAAATATTATGTGATAACCATGACAAAGAGTTGCTCTTGTATATATATTTGATTTTTATATATATTTGAATTTTATATATATTTGATTAGGAAATACCTTGATTTCATTTTATCTGACTGTGTGACATGTTTGAGAACGGACATACGTGTGCCATGGCATGTATGCAGTGGGTAGAGCACAGCTCCTGGAATTGCTTCTGACCTCTCTTAGGTCCCAGGGTTCTACCATCATGCTTCTGTGGCAAGTGTTTCCCTGGTAAGCTATCTTGCCAGCCTAGATTGGGGAATATTTTGATTGATTCTTGGGGGAGGAAATATGACAGAAAAGTTCATTATTTCCATACCAAAAGGACACAACGAAAGTGAGAAGAGCACAAAGTCTCTGGGATGTAATAGTTTCTCTTTGATGTCTGGAATTTTAGGATGCTATTTTAAGGTTCTCTAATTAAATGTTTCCACCAAGAAATAAGTGTGGGCTTTTCTCAACTTGAAAAAAGACAGAACGTACATACTGCTTTACAACTGTTGGCTATCAGACTGGCCGTCTTCTTGAAGGTCTTTTCAAGGTAGTGGGCAAACCTTTCGTTCTCATTTTCTTTTGACCCTAGCTGAAGAAATTCACCTATCAAGAAAGAGAATGGTTACTTGAGTTATGGTTTTATTGCCTGGCTAAATACCAGAATTGGTATTCTAAATAAAAAAGCAAAGTCAGAATGGACTTACCACGCACCAAATCTTCAATAACTTGGGCTAGCATAGATACAACAGCTGTGTTTCCAATCCGTGCCAGAGCTATAGATGCTGCAGAAAGAATTAAATCTCCAGCAAGAACAGCCTGGAAAAGGAGAATAAAGCATCACAGATAAAACGCTCACAGCTATCTCAGTAGTTAAGCACTTGCCCAGCACGCACAAAACCTAGGTTTGATTCCCAAAATATTAATGTGCCCTGAACAAATTATCAGTTATAGATTATATAGTGAAATTATATCGTACACAATACCTGCACATTAAAGGTATGCATCAGTACTATCCTGTTACACGGAAATGCTAGAGTTCATGGAATGTTTTAAAAAGCTAGGCTGTCACAGAGAAGTGGTGGCACACGCCTTTAATCCCAGCACTCCCAAGATGGAGGCAGATGATCTCTTTGAATTTAAGGCCTGTCTGGTCTGCATGGCAAGTTCCAGGACAGCCAGGGCTACACAGAGAAAACCTGTCTCAAAAAGAGGAAAAAAAAAAAAAAAAAGGGAGGGAGGGAAGGAGGGAGGGAGGAAGCAAGCAAGCAAGCAAGCAAGCAAGCTGAGCTGTCTTCCACTAGCTATGTAGGCAAAGCAGACTTTGAACTCTTGATCTTTCTGTTCCACCTCCCGAGTCCTGGAATTCGAGACACTTATCACCACATCTCCAATGCCAGTGGTTGACTCCAGGCCTTTTATATGCTGAGCATGAGTTCTAACAACAGAGGTACATCCCTTCCCAAGGTAAAAGAATTTTCAAAATAACCATTTTAGTATTTATCTGTTCTCTAATATCTCAGATACTGCTATTTAGCATATGCTTAGTAATTACTCACCATTTTGAAAATTCATTCCAATTAAAGCATAGCTAGCACATGAAAACAGGAGGGAACCATATGCTTCATGTGAAGGACAATGTAAGAGGGTAGATTCGCTTCATGTACTTTGGTTTGTTTTCAACTATGTAAGACTGCCAATGGAAGCAATGTGTGGGTGAAGGCCTGCTCACAGAAGGAAGGCCTGTACATCCTCTTTTTCATTTGTTCAACTTCATTCTTCAACCCATAATTTATAAATCCTCAATCCAAAGTACCTATTTTACATATTCTCTTCAAGCAATGCTAAAAAAAAGGAAATAAGTTTTAAAATAAATATACAGGGGTCAGAGAAATGGCTCAGCAGTTTAGAGCACTGGATGATCTTCCAGAGGACCCCAGTTTGATTCCCAGCACCCACATGGTGGCTTCTAACCCCTGTAAGCCCACTATTAGGGGATCCAATGCCCTCTTCTGGTGCCCTTGAGCACCAGACATGCAAGTGGTGTGCATATATATGCATGAAGGCAAAATACCCACACTCATAAAATAATAAATCTCTTTATATATCAAATATAAAAACATTTGTGTGTGTGTATGTGCGTGTGTGTATGCCTGTATGTATAGCAAATCTTATTAGGATCTTTTTAAGGTAAAGTTTTGAAGGTAGAAACTATTTCTGAGATTTCTCTTGTTTTGTAGTTTCTATTTGCTTTGACACTCTTGAATATGTAACAAGTTAACAAATGCTTATGGGTTCAAATCAGTGTAGGCAATCTGAGTCCAACAGAAAAATGCATGATACCACAAGAAATACTCATGAGAATGCTTTTCATTATAACTAGAAGAAATTCAAGTAAAAACAACAGAGACTAAGGAGAATCACTGAGTTTGTTTTTGCTGTCAAGACCTTTACAGAGACAACACATTCTTTGGAATTTTAAAGACCACATTCAAACAAGTATATTTACAAATCTGAACTGCAAATTCAATCCCATAAGCATGTGGTTTGGTAAGAAAGATTTTTCAAAGTAACAATAAAAATCATCATACCTTTTGCTCACCCCAGATTTTATTAACTGTATGTTTTCCTCTTCGAGAACTTGCATCATCAATAACGTCGTCATGAACCAGAGTGGCAGTGTGGATCATTTCTGCAACTAAGGCTACGGAACGCTGGCTGGCTTGCATATCTCTAGTTAACAGAAAGCAATGCTTTTTAACAGACGCCGCCTAGAACCTTCTCAGCAATCATCTTGTGAAAACTGGATATCGGATCTAGGATAAAGAATTTTATTTCTCTAAGAGAAACTGTATAAAAATCTTGGCTGTTCTATAGACCCTAAAGACCCAGCTATGACAAGCAGGTTTCAATCCATGGAACCACAGGTAGAACAGGAGAAGTGACACTTGCAATGGACCTCCACTTGCATACCTTAGGATGCACGTGCCCTCACATTTCACACACACAAATACATGTATTTTATAAAAGTGGTTTGCAATGTATGAAGATTTTTTGTTTGTTTACATAGTGCTTTGCTTGCGTGTATGCCTGGTACCATATGTGAACCTGTTCAAGGTCAGAAGATGGTGTCAATTCCTGAAACTAGAGTTATTGATGGTCGTAGATGCCATGTTAGGACAGGGAATTGAACCCAGGTCTTCTACAAGAAAAAGAAATGTTCTTTTCTGCCCTAGTATAAAATGTATTAAAGAATCAAATGCTAGGTCCCATGCACGTGTGCATGAGCTCTCTCTCTCCCCCCCCACCCTCCCCTCTTACCAAAAATAAAATATATCTTAAAGAACCAAATGCCACTGTGCAAAGTTTTAAAAACTATATTAAATGAATATGACATGACATGAATTTTCTTTTAACTCCTATTTAACTTTGTTGGGTTTCTAAATTCATTTATCTTCACAAATTACAGGATAAGAACTCGCAAGGAGGGGGCTGGAAAGATGGCTCAGTGGTTAAAACAACTCACTGCTCTTCTAGAGGTCCTGAGTTCAATTTCCAGCAACCATGTAATGGCTTACAACTATCTGTAATAGGATCTGGTCCCCTCTTCTGGTGTATCTGAAGACAATGATAGTGTACATAAAATAAATAAATCTTAAAAAAAAAATCTTGCAAAATGATACAGCGATATTAATTTAACAGTAAAGAGGAAATTCTTTTTTTCAGAATAGGGACTACTCCTTAAGCAGTCTTCTTCTCTCAGTCCCAAGAAGTTGGGACTACAGGTGTGAGTCATGGGTTTCTGGCTTCTTGTGAACCAGTCATTGTTATATCACCATGTATAGGAATTGTAAAACACTGAATTTCAATTAATTAAACCAGAGAAATTTGAAAGGACTCAAGCCATCCTGAGCATGGCAAACATGGCTGTGGCAGGCCTTGTCCTTCTCCCCCTCTGCCTTGCTAAAAATCTGTTAGATTACGTTCTTGAAGCTAGTTCCAAGGTCTGTTCCTTTACTTGGCCACTTCCTCCTCCTGAGGCTCACTACCAAGGTCCAGCTAGCAAAGTCCAGCATTCAAAAGCCCTCTACTTAACATGCCCAATCAAAATTAAACTCCTTATCTTAACACAGGTTTACCCTTTTACCTTTATAAACCACCATTTTCCTATGTGCCAGGTCTGCCTCCTCTCTACCCAGAGACAATCCTTTGTCCTCTGGGACAAATACCTCTCCTCCCCCATCCCCTTTCTCTTCTGCCCATCCTCCATCTCCTGTCTCTGTCTCTTATTCCCTGTCCTCTGTCCCTCATGGGGTACATAAATCTTTGTGCTATGAACTTAGTCTTGGGGGTCCTGAGCCTGTATTTTTCCTTTCAACACCAATTACAGTTTTTGATACTATAGCATAACACTTGACTCATATATTAAGTAAATGTTTATCATAGGGTTGTATCTTATGAAGGGAGGAAAGGTCTTTCATAACAAATGAGCTTTCCTTTAAGGACCTAATTTAACATCTGCACAAGTAGTGCTCATTTTAATTCCTTAGGCCCAGCAGAAAGTCATGACAAATACCATCATGAAAATGACACAGGCACTCACTATACATAGGTATGTGAGCATCTTCTAATCTTGCTTTAAACAGGATTTTAAAGTGTGATGTGGTGGTGGCTCATCTTACCCAAAGCTTAGAACTCAGTTTCAGCCTCCCAACTGCTTCCAGCCCCAACATCAATTTTAAGGTACTGCTTATTCCATATTAAATATAATTGCATAATATATATTATATAAATTATATAGTCATATAATTTTATTTCTGTGATATATAATATATATCACATATTAATTTCACAATTCAAAACAGTTCCTAGTATTTCCAGATTACAGGAGACTCTTTCAAGGAGGAAAAAGTAAAGAAAAAGCAATAACAGGCACAGACAAATTATCACATAAAACCAATGCAGTGGGGCTGCAGACAGCACAGCTCACAGGGAGAGAAGGTTCTGGCATTGAGAGGCCTTGGGTTTGATCTCCAATATCAATACAAGACACTGCATTGGTGAAAGAGAAAAAATCAGCAGCATTCATGTAGTTCTGAAGAGCTTGGCTGAATCTATGAGCAGATCCTTAGGCCTGCTGTTAGAAACTATTTATTATCTACGGAAACTTACTAGGCTCTGGGTTTTTTTTTTTTTTTTTGAGTTGATACATAGGAAAATGGGTTTTTATAGTTTTAAAATATAAACACTTTTCTAAGAATATTATCTCAAATGAATTTCAGCCTAACAAAATACATACTTTTGACTAATTAGTGGTAGAACTTACCTGTAAACAACTGTTAAAGCCTTTGACCTTTGCTATGTATTCCCAAGTTGGCCACCATTTCTAATATTATAAGCTATGTCAACAAATAGGGCTCCTATTGGAAGGACTAAATAGTGAGTACTCAACAAAATAGTGAGCCAGCATTTAAATATTTGTAATTTGAGGACATGAACTCATGTTGAACTGGGTGATATATGTCTATAAGCCCAGTACTTGGGAAGTAAAGAAGGAATATAATGAGCTTGAGGCCAGTCTGTTTCAGAAAACACAATCCCCAGGCATGATGGCCCATGCCTTTAGTCCCAGCACTCAGGAGGCAGAAGCAGGCAGATCTCTGCGAAGTCAACCTGGTCTATAAAGCAGGTTTCAGGATAGCCAAGGCTGTTACACAGAAAAACTGTCTCAAAAATTTTTTTTAAAATCCTTGTTTTGAGGTATTAGGTTTTTAAACTAGAACCTTATATAATGCTAGGCAATTACTCTCCCACTAAGCAATATCCCGAGCTCACAAACATTGTTTGAAACTGTAAAGACTATGTATATATACATATATACATACACAAGTGCCTTTCTGAATGGTTACATTGCTGACTTAATTGGAATTCTTGCTTAGTGTATTACTTGGCACTGTGACACACCTCTACATGAGAATACATAGAATTTTAGCTGACTTTTCCCCATACAATTACATTTTTATGTATGTTAGCTTATATCTGGAAAACATGGCCACTGCTTACCCTGAATACAGTCCAATGGTGGGATGATGACCAAAATTTATAGACTACCAATAAGTTAACATTACTGTTAAGATAAAATCCTTAACATGCCAAACTGAGTCATTCCTTGGGAACTCTGGTACTGTTCCTACTTCCTGCTGTGAAACAGCTGCCACACCCTCCCAGGTGCAGGAAGAGGTGACAGATAAAGTAGCATGAGAAACAAGTGTTTTGTCCTGTTTTTTTTTTTTTTTCTTGAAATCTGGCCACACCCTCCATACGCAATGACTAAGTATGAATGGTTATTCTGGGACCCTTTCCCCTCTTTGTTAGGTTAAAAAAGAATAATGATTTTTAAACATAGAAGCAGGTACAATACAATAATCCCCATATGTTAGTGAGAAATGTTACCAACTGCTGTCTAAGTAGATTTGAAGTCCACTTCACAGGAGAGAATTCACACTTGGCACTATAAATCCAAAAAGACTATGGTTGGGGAGGTCATAGGTACCAGAGGGGAAAACTACTATTGTTTTGCTAAATGGACATGATAGGTCTATCAGGTTATCTTCTAAACAATTGTTTATGCCCACTGACTAGTACTATTGTCAGCCTCAGGCAGAAAAGCCTCTTTTGCTGTGACCAGCAGTAACTAACTGGTCAACGTAATTAGAACAAATGGCTGGTAAAGCTCGACCTTCATAGACATCTGTATCAGAGCCTGTAACCCTTCAGGAAGATCACCCGAGAAGGGTAGAAAGAATATGAGTTTACCAGGAGGGGACCAGTATGGGAGGGCTGCACTCTTGAATTTACAGCAGCTGTGAGTACCTGCACAAGAATGTGCCTCTCAGCCGGGCAGTGGTGGCGCACGCCTTTAATCCCAGCACTTGGGAGGCAGAGGCAGGCGGATTTCTGAGTTCGAGGCCAGCCTGGTCTACAGAGTGAGTTCCAGGACAGCCAGGACTATACAGAGAAACCCTGTCTCGAAAAACCAAAAAAAAAAAAAAAAAAAAAGTGCCTTTCAACATCCTGTCATGGAGGTAAACAATAGGGTGAGACCCCATCCCTCTCTAAGGATTTATGGTCAGTTAGGGCTTGCTTGGCAGGTTTGATAATGATAATCACTGGGTCATCTCACCAAAAGCAAAACCAAGAAGGTAGAAGAAAGGCTAGTTGCGGAACAAGAGACAAGAATGGGGGAGTGGTAGATTTGATCAAAATATCTATTAAACTGATGAACACAAGATAATGAAGCTCATTGTTATGTGTATATAATCAACATATGCTGGTAAAACACTTTGGAGAAAAGAAGTTGAGGGTTAAAAGCATGCCAATGGTACAGAATCCCTTCAACGCATGTAACAGTCATGAGTCAGGCCCACACATCCAATGCTACCTCTATACTGTCTTTCATAAGCTTTCTTTATCAGGTATCAGACAGCGAAGGTGCAGCTCAAATATCCCCAAACTGTCTGTTATATTCCTTGTGTTTTCTGCAATCAACAGCTTATAAAATTTCAATATTGAAATCAATTATAATCAAAATTTCAACTACAGGTAATAATGGTGTTTTAAAAATGTTTATTTTTCAACACATTAATTTTATTTCTTTAATGCAGGAGTGAGAGACCACATGCCACAGTACTTACATGGAGGTCAAAGGACAACCCAAGGGAATTAGCTTCCTCCATTTACCGCGTGGATCTTAGGTATTGTACCAAGCCATGAGGCCTGATGGTAAGCACATTCCCCCACCAAGGCATCTCACTTACTAGGGAATAATGATTTTTAGATAGTAGAGAAAATGTTTTTTTTCTCATATTATATCTAAAATTAATAAACTGTCTTACATTTTTTAAAAAGAATTTCATCAGTGATTTCTCTAGAATAGTAGCCTTCACCTCAGAAGTAAATTTTTAAGTAAAAATTTTTAAAATTATATTATTTTTGTGTATAAGCTTTTTCCTGCATGTATACATTTGTGCCATGTGCATGCAGTACCTGCAGAAGCCAGAAAAGGTGTCAGATCCCCTGGAACTGGATATTAACAGTTGTGAGCCATTGTGCAGGTGCTGAGTACCAAACTGAGGTCCTCTGCTAGAGCAACTAGTGCTCCTAATTGCTCAGGCATCTCTCCAGCTCCCAGAGACAGTTGGCAAAGACACTGCTGGTTACTATCACCTGGGGGAGCATCCATCAGCTAGAAGCCACAATGCATAGGAAGCATCAGAGTTGCTGACAACAGAGTGGTTGGGCAGCAGAAGTGCCCAGACTGAGAAAAATGTGTCAGTTTGGTCCAGAGGAAACACTTCTGCTGTTCTGCTTGCCACATAAGTGAAAGTGGCTTAAGTGTTGGTTAAAAGGTTTCACTACATGTACAGAATATACTGTGGGCCCCTAAAAATCTCAAGTTTTGTGGAAGCCAACTCTGAGAGTGGCATGACATGGTGAGCTGACTGGCACAATTACAAGAGCACTTTAGGCAGAGAAAAATTTGCTAAGGAACAACATCTGATGGTTGTTTCTACAGCAGCATCATTAAAATTAGTGGTAACAACTTTGAGGTGTTTTTTAAAAGTACTATCTAGTCCATCAGAACATGGTTACTAGGGTCTCCACCAGCAGGTCACTTGACATCATTATAAAAACATTTTGGCAATACAGTAGAACTTCCACAATGAAGGGGGCTGCAGCTCAGTGGTAGAGTGCTTGCCTCACTTTGGATGATCAAACACAAGAACAGAGGAGAATAAGAAAAAGATCTGGCCATGCAAAGCAATAGGAAACTTTTAAAATAGTTCCTTTAATGCTAAAATATATATGTTTTGATGTTTTAAAATTTTATCTATACTCAAGATTTGAGGATCATCAGTCATGTTTTCTTTAAACATTTCTCTTCTGCACAATGAGTGTCATAAGAAAGCACTCAATCCAAGGTATGTCCATGATAATAGCATGGTGTAACATTAGAACAAGCTTTGGATTAACTGTCTATATGTATAATGGTTAAATGAACAACTACACATCTTGGGATTCTTTACTTTCTAATGGGTAAATAACTGGCTTTCTAATGTTTCCAATATATTTATTTGCAACTCAAGTTTTCTACTGGGTATTCCTAAAAGTCTGTAAAAGGATGCTTACTTAGTGAGTCAAAGTCAGAATTACACATGATTTAGTGAAGTCTTAGATGCTTCTTCTTAAGTGAGTAATTAACTAATAACTTATGAAAGACAACTTTCCAATAAAAAAGAACAACAAATGCATGAAATACAGTAACTGACCGTGAGTTATTATGATGAATATTACAGGCTCGGGCCATTAGCACCACAATAATCGGTCTAAAGGCTTTTCCTTTGCCATCGAAGTAGTATTCAGACATGTCCTTCAATTCTCTGGTGGAGATGTGCAGCTCCTGAAAGACAGTTTCCTTCTTGTTAACATGGCATTATAGACATGCAGACAGGAATTTTGGTGTCATCAAAACTTCAGTTTTATTTTAGTGTACTCATTTCAATTGAGAAATTCAACACCAGAAGAAAGTGTGGCTTCGCCCCAAGTGGTATGGTATTAGTACGAGTGCAAAGAGTGCCACTTTTCCAGTGGGTAGTCAGTGACCACAGGACAAAGAAGGGAAAGAGGGTGACGTGGCAGCTTGGGAGGCAGAGAATAGACAATATGAAGTGTGGGAGCAGATCAAGAGTGTCCTCGATGGGGAGTCATCAGACAAGAGAACAGGCAGCTAGGATGAAGTACAGATCAGTAAGTGTGTCTGGGCTTTATTTAGCAGAAGACATTTCAAGGTTCACAGAAGAAATGTAGAAAAGGCATGGTTTACTTAACTGTGGAAAACTTAGTATTGAGGTGGGGAGACAATTTAGCCTCGAATCCAAGATCTTCCTGTTTCTCCCTACCAAGTGTTGGGAAGTAGGAACTTCCAACATGCCTGAGACAAACACTCAAAATATAGGATATTTTAAAAGCCCTGAAGAAATTAGGAATCGAAAGAACATACTTCAGCATAATAATATTTACAAAAAAATCAAACCCAAAACAGTCGCTAATATTAGTCTAAATGGGGAAAAACTCAAAACACACTTTTCCTAAAGTTAGAAAAGAGTATTTATTCACTTTCCCCACTCTTATTCAAATATAGTTCTTGAAGACTTAGCTAGATGAGTAAGACAAGAAAGAAAAGGGATACAAATAGAAAAAGAAAAACAAAAGGACAAATTATCCCTAAATATAGTCTACATGATCACATAAGACCTCAAGACCCCTCAGAAAACTCAGAAATGTAAACCAGTTTTAGCACAGTAATAAACCTAAGCAAAAAAGGGTGAGAATTTTATAACAATGAAAGAGACACTAGGAAATGGAAGGCTCACTCATGGATAATGAAAACCACTATACATGAAAAGCTAGAGATTCAACTCAATTGTGCTCAAATTTCTAATTACAATTATTTATGTATTTAATGATCACTGAGCATATATATGCTTGCCATGATAGATGTGAAGGCTGGAGCACAACCAGTCAGAGCCGGTTTTCTCCTTCCAGCAAATAGTTCCTGGGGATTCAACTCTGGCTGCCAAGGTTGGCTGCATGTCCCCTAAGCCACTGAATGATTTCACTGGCCCTCTAATTACATTTTAAACAGAAACAGAAAAATAACTTTAAAATTTGTATAGAAGCACAAATGACCCCAGATAGTCAAAGCAACGCTGAGTCAAGAACAGTGACCTCAAAGTATACTCCAGAGCTATAGTAACAAATCACAGTACTTGGCACAAAAACAGATACTTTTAAAGTGGAATAGAATAAAGAATTCCAACAACAGTACAATTAAAGGGGTTAGGGTAGATGAAATAAAGACTAGGTGACTCAGGAAAATATAGAAGCTACAGGAACAGTTTCAAGGAAGGAAAATGGTAGTGAAAAGAGTGAAGGCAGAGGAAGAAAGCATTCGCTGCATTCAGTAAGAGGAAGCTCCTGTGATTTGGAAAGGAAGACACAGGCAGTAGTGGGGTAATGCAAAGGGGCAAGATCGAGACAGAGGGTTCAGAACACTGTGATTGAAAGGAAGGAGACTGATACAGCACTAGGATGGGCCTGCTGAAAATGAGGATAGGCTGGGTGTGGTGGCACAGGTTAATAATTCCTGCATTCCAGGGGCAGGAGGATGATGAGTCTAAGGCCATCTTGATACATAGGAAGTTCAAGGTCTGCCTAGAGGTGGCATAGTGAGAGCTTACCTTAAAATAATCTAAGTAAACAAACAAACCAGAATATGAAAGACAGTGGTAGAATACTTCTCTAATCCTAGCATTCAGAAGGCAGAACAAGAGTATCACTAGTTCAAGTCCAGCTTGGGCTACCCAGGGAGTCTCTGTCTCAAAACGAAGCACCACTCAAGGGCTTGGGTACTACTAGGTGATAGAGCACTTGCCTAGCATGTGCAAAGTCTTCTGTGACACTACTAGTCTGTTGTGAGGCATTAAGCTAGACACTTCAGGGAAAAGATGGTAAATTCTAAATGAGGCACTAAGTTGACAAAGAAAAGTCACATGAACATTTTGGAGAAGGATTTTACTCATTTTTATTTTTTAAATTGTGTATGCATGCTAGACAATAACTTTGGGTGTCATTCACTTTTCCATTTTGGAGACAGAGTCTGACCTGGAGCTCACCAAGAAGGATAGGCCTGCTGGCCTATCTCCATTACTATAACAAAAGTAAGCCACCAGGTCAGCTTTAATATGGTTTTGGGGATCAAACCCAGACCCCCATGCTTTCATAGCAAACATTTTTCCAACTGAGCCATAATCTGCAGCCCTATTTGAGTTTGTTTTTCACTGCACAATTCACATCAGTGTTGGCAACCTATAGACACAGAAGCTATGCAATGGGCTACGGTCATGGTTTGTTTTGACACGTGACATTATGAGAGGCCCAGGGGAATAGGCTTGCCATAATCTAATCCACACACTGAGCAGTGTTATATAATCCACATGATATTTACATGAGTTGAAAGAAGAAAGTTATAGTTGGAGCAGCTTAGCAATGGCACTCAGAATTAGAAACTGAACAGGCATATACTCCCTGTACCTATTTTCTTTAGTTTTCCAACTCTGCAATAACAACTTCCTGTACAGTAACATGAAGCCTGATATACGCAAACTGAGTGGGCACTGGCAAGGCTACCTTTTCATTTGTTTGTTATTTGAGACAGGGTCACATGTGGTAGTGTAGCCTAGCTTGGAACTTACTATATCACCTTGACTAGACTTGAACTTGCAGTCATCCTCTTGTCTCAGCTTCCCAAGTGCTGGGATTATAGGTGTGAGTCACCATGAAATGGCTGCATTGTGTGTTGGCTTCTAATTCTAAAATGTCACCACATTTCAGGAAGATAAAAGTCTTACCTTTCTAATATCTTCATACAGACCTTTCAAGTCTCTCCAGCCAAGTTTAAAAGGATCGCTGTACTTCTCACCACTCTGAGTCTGACTACAACAGCACATTGCTGGTGTCCTATGATGAACCCTGGGGAGTGGAAATGCACATGGCTCCATTTTTAAGTAATTCAAACACATGCATATTTATATGGTGGAAAAGATGAAGCCAACTTGCTAGAAATCAAATTTGCATCTGCAAAGGTCACCATAATTCAAAAACATATACAGAATTCTAATCTTGCTAAATAATACATTAATAGGTGATTTTAATGAATAAGACCTTGACAGCCAATATCAGAAAAAGACTATATTATTATGTTCATTGTATTCTGAGTAGAACTCAAATTTTACTATATAAATATTTTTTGAAATGGCAGAGATCATGTAAAGCAGACTATTGTGACTTTTACTTAAACATTTTGTTAGCCTAGCCTAATAAAAATTAGAAGTTTACTAGCAGTGATTATCTTTGTAGCTCTAATAAGGATTATAAACTTACTGTGATATACTATGCATATTTGGGGAGGCAGATGTTAAAATCTTCATAAGACTAAAATAGGGTATCTGTAAAACAAAAGTATGAAGAAACCTATGAGAATATTCCTGGAAAACTCATTCCTAACAACAAATATCCCCATAACTCAGAACAAAAGATATTGTTCAGTCAGCCACTTATAAAAGGTTGGAAATCTTAGAGAAAAAGGACAGTTAGAAGTTCCCTTCCCTGATTACAAAGGTGTTATGTGTCATATCAGAACACAGGGCTTAGAGGAAAGCAGAAGTCAGTCCCAGTGTGGCAGGTCTGTAATCCCAGCTACTAATGAAGCTGAGGTAGGAGGATCATAGGTTCAAGGTTGGCCTAGGTGACAGTGAGTTCAAGATCATCCTGAGCAACTTTTAGTGACCCTTTTAGTGACCCTATCTCAAAATAAAGAGAGCGAGGGAATGCTCAGTAGAAGAGCAGTTGCTTAGTCCTCAGAGGTCAAAGGTCTAATTCCCAGCAGTAACAAAACAGAAAAAGCAAAAAAGAAAAATATCTGTAACAATACACCCATTCCTCTAAAAGCTGGGTCCATATTTGTTTCTACCTTTCTATACCAGAAATGACACAGCAAAACAACTTCCTTCCATTTAACTAAAACTGGTCACAGAACAGGGAAGACTAGATTATCTTTTAAATTCTCAAAACACACAAATGCCAAAAGTATCATCTGGGATGGCTAGGAAAAGATTTTACCATTAAGGAAGGAACTGACATTTACACAATGCTGCCTATGTTGTTACTGTTATTAAACATAGTTGGAAATGGTGCTTCTGGGTAAGTAATGTTTAGTAAATAAATGGACTAGGAGTACAGCCCAGTGAAAGACTATGTGCTTTGCATGACACAAACAAACCACTTCCAATCTCAGGGCATTTTGATAATATGATCAAAATCCAAGAATCACCTGGGCATGGAAGGGTATACCTGTAATCTCAGCACTTTAAGATCAAGGGAGTAGGTGGACAAGTTCAAGGTCAGCCTGGAATACATAAAAAAAGGCTGAGAAAGAATATCGAAGAATTACAGTATACCACGTCTAAACAATTTAGAGGCAATAGCAAATACTTATTCTAATAATTAATATTACTATTCCTTACAAAAAAGAGATTTATTTTTATGTGTATGGGTGTTTAGCCTGAATCCATGTATTTCAGTTTGACAAGATAATATAGAGATATAATGAATTTATGATACAGGCATAGGAACATCTGATGTTGGCATTTCTCAAGAAGGGAATCTGGAAAGACAACAAATGCCTTCCTCAGTTTCTAGAGGAGAGTTAGGATAAATGATGTTCCCGTATCTCAGATGGTTTCAGAAGATAAATGATGCTGTGCTTTATACTACCTTCAACATACTAGGCTGTGAAGCAGGATTCTCTGCTCAATTGTCCTGTTACCAAAGGAGCTGTGATAATAAAAATGAGTTGTCGTGAATATTGCATTCAAGTGCTTGGTTGCCTAGAGTTCCCTGGTTTCCTGCTTTGGTTCTCCTGGAGAGAGATCAGGAGGCAGGAGAATCAGGAGGCAACTTAGCCAACTTCTCCCAATATGTCTATACACCACATATGTCTTCTGGTCTCCAGGAAGGAGACCAGAAGAGGGTGTTAGAACCCCTTGGAACTGGAGTTATAGGCCAGGTGGATGCTGGGAATTGAAGGCAGGTCTTTCAGAATAGTGGTCACTGCTCTTAACTACTTTCTCTAGCTCATATATTACTATTCTTAAAGACAGGATGAAAGCATTTTAAAAACTACTGACTTACTAATCTAATCTGGCAAGGGCTTTTATATAAAATATGTGAAGACACTTCTTGACAAAAAGAATGAATATGAAAATAAAATGTAAGTTTCTTGATGATAAAGTGTTATAGTGTTATGTTTTAAAACCTTTTTTTTTCTTTCACTGAGCTTCACAACTATAGTTTTGTTTGTTCCAAGACAGGATCTCACTATGTACCCCCAGCTGGCCTCAAACTCACAGATTTGCTGTCTCTGCCTCCTGAGTGCTGAGATTAAAGGCATGCACCATCATATCTACATCTAGCCATAACTACTTTCTTAAAATTACATTTATTTATTTTGTGTACATATCTGTTTGTACAAAGGATCATGAGGCTCAAATTCAGGTCATCAGGCTTAACAATTGGGTGTCTTTACCTAGAGTCACCTAATCAGTCTACTTATGTTAGAAAACCTGGATTCCAGAAAAGTCAAGAATGAAGAGCTGACTTGCAAGCGTGATTACAATTATAAGCAAAAAATACCCTCAGAACTGTATATACTGTCATCTCATTAAAAACCTCTATGAAAAGCACCCAAAGGTAAAACACACAGAGACAGAACAGGGTTTAGAAACACAGGAACCAGTGTTTAAAGTAGTTATTTTGAACCAAATAGGATTGTGTGTGTGTGTGTGTGTGTGTGTGTGTTGGGGGGATGTCTTGCTTTACTTACTTATTTTTGGTATTTATTTTCTGACTTTGCCTGAATGAACCATATACTGCTTTAGCTGTTAAAAGAACACAAATGTTGACTTTGCTAAGCAGTGGCCAAGAAGACTAAGGTCTACAGTATCCACTACTGCATTATCTGTTCATTAAATCATTAAGAACATTCATGAGCTACAGAAAATTATAATGTCCCCACAATATAGCAATAGTTCTCTCTTTTGATTTTACCATAAGACAGCCCACTTTCCTCCCTTTTGGGATGGATGTCTTGATATGTAGCACAAGCTGGCTTTGAACTCACAGTCTGGCTGACTGAATCTCCATAGTAGTTAGGATTACAGGCCACTATTTAGACAATCTACTTACTTCTTTTGGTCTCCTGAAGTAGTTAATTCATACAAATGTAATGCTTTGTTATGGAACATTTAAATAAAGACAATGCTTCCCACCAATGCTTTAAGAGAGTATCTTATTACACAGCCCAAGTTGGCACTGAACTGATCCTTATACCTTGGCCTCTCAAGTGTTGAGTTAGCATTAGTGTACCATTCTGCCATAGCAAGTGACATCTTAATGGGAAAGTTATATCTATTCAATCTAAGACCTAATGGTGTTCCTCTATAAAATATTAAAACTGCATGATTAATACAGGGCTACTCTCTGCCACTAGGTAGCTTAAATACTGTTAATTGTAGTCTTTAGAGGACAGAGCTTGGTGAAAACATCAAAAATTTCCGGCTGTACCACTTTGTGACATCTTTCTCTCCCTAACTACTCTTATATATATTTCTAAGATATATATATTGATATCTTGGCTGAGAATCCAATGTACAGCACACATTTATTTTTATTTACTTTGCAGTCCTTGGGCTCAACTCAGAACTTTGCCAATAACCGACAAGTGTCCTACCACAAACTATAACTCTTAGCTCCACAGAAACACAAGGCAGTATCTATTCAATTATATTCCCAGGTCCTCAGCAAAGACTCAGGACAGTATTTATTCAAATCAACCTGTATTCTACTTAGAGCTACCTCAGGGCAGTGTTTTCAAAGTGAAAGAATCATGTATTAAAATGAAGCTGTGCAACCAGTTCTGGGGCTCCCTGACAATGGCAGTGAGAATATGTTTTCCACTTTTGATTCTATTCCCTCTCTGTATCATTTACTTTCTTTGAAAGTCAACTCTGCCCCTTAAGATGGTCCTATAGAGCCCAGTTTGGCATTCAGCTCACTGTAGCCAAAGATTACCTTGAACTCCTAATCCTCCTGCATTTCTACTAAATGCTGGTATTACAGACCTAGCTGAGAATCGACTTTTTAAAATAAGAGAAAATGCTCAATAAAGACAAAGTTGGGTGTGGTCACTCGTGTCTAATGAACTGCCATAGTGATAGGGTTGGGGTGGAAACTGAGGCAGGACTCCTGTGATGTATCTGGGACCATGCTTGACAGTAAGTTCCAGGCCACTCTTGACTACAGTGTGATACCATGTTGGAGAGACAAATTTGGCTTAATTATTGTCCCTAAGGACAATTATTGTCCTTAAGAGACCTGACGTAATGAAAGCACTCATGTCTGAGGTAGACACCTGAGTTCTAATACACTTATAGAAGAAAGTATTAACACACGAATGAGAAAAACATGATGTTGGACAATCAATTAGTCTTCCTTTCTGCTCAAGGAGACAGGTATGGATGTCAATGACAGATTCTTTCCAGAAAAGCATTCTTTTCATGGATGAGGCTTTGTTTTCTTCTTTTAGAAACAGCCAAGGCAAAAAGTATTCAATGGCATCTTGTGGTAGATTCATCTCTCTCTCCAAAACATGTCTGCATCTACAGAGATAAAACCCCAAACCCTCTAAAGTCTAGCTTACAGTATTGACATGGATCCTGCAAAGCCTATCTTCCTCTAAGACTCTTCCTACATGCCCTCTTTCTCTTTTTCATTATTCTATTTACATCAGCTTGCATTTCCTCTCCAAATTGTTTTTTCGGATAATTTGTTATATGCATCCACTTAAGTACAAACCAGCTATTTCGTACTAGTATAGTGTTTGATAGGTACACTGATGTATGAAGTGTACCGTATCTTACTAAAATTTAAGAGGTAGGTGCTTTTTTTTGGATGAAATGTGAACCCTCATATAATTACTGGGTGGCTGGAAAGGTCTCCAAAACCCAAAGAGAAAAACCACTAACTTCAAAAGTTAGTTTGTAGATGCTGCCAGGTAAAGCCAACAGCACGGACTGGCCCAACTCACACAGAAGCAGAGAGTCATTTACAGGGCTAATCTGACCGAGAGAAAATGACATTGGAACCAAACACAGTAGGAGGGAGTTTCAAGGAATCACGCTTACTACTTAGATAATGATTTTACTTCAAAGAAGTCATAGGTCTCTCTTGACACCCTTCGGTTCTTCTCCTTCTAGTGTCCTTCCAGCGCCTTTCAGGTGTGCGTTCTCTCGTAAGCACCTGCAGCACTAAGTCGAGTCCACCCTGGCTAGCATTACTTTGCATCCCCACTACACCCTTTCCGAATTTTTAGGCTAACTGGATCCGAAATCCGAAATTGTTAGGAAAGTGAGAGCAGAGGACCCTTTGGTGCTGGTTGTATCTGCGGAAAGAACTGTGTCGTTCCGACACACCCCAGTCGCCCCGGCATCTCTCTTATGAGGGCAGCGCTCCGCCGCTTCCCCTACCTCAGACTCAATGTCCCCTGGGTACTCCGCACTTCGGGTCCCGCGACTAGTCCCACTCCCCTGGCGTCCCACCCAGGGGAGACTGCAGGCCCCGCGCACGTGCGCGTCCTCCCATTCATTCGGTCGCCGGCTGTCATTGGCACGGTGACCTCTACGCTGCGGACAGCGCGCGCGTCCCGGCCTCACCTGCGCGCGGGTGTTCGAAGTGGCGCGCGTCCCGAGCGGCCCCGCACAGCCAGGGCGTCCCGGCCGCGGGCTCCCGACCGCCGCCGGCCTCCAGGAGCAGCCGCGCCGCCAACACGACCAGCGCATAGCCATGGTGAGAGTCTGAAAGTCGCGGCGGGAGATGGCTCCGCCTCTGCCCCAGGCCCAGACCCGGAGCCGGAAGCTGGGCACCGGAAGCACGAGGCCACACCCTGTTCCCCACCCGGTCCTCAGTGCGGTCGCCTGCCCTCTCCGATCCTCCTCGGAGCCACTGTCTTCGGCCGGTAGCCGCGTCCGCTTTTAACCCGAATTGTGCGTCCGAACTGTTGTCCTACGCGGGGCAAAGCGTGTAGAAATCTGGTTCCGGTGCTTGCTAACCCTGAGGCCATGTTTTCCGCAATGCCAAGCTCCGAGTGGGCGACTTTTGTACTCCGTCTCAGAAGTGCCAACTTTATCTAATTAGTCTACGCTGAGTGTTATTGTGAAACAGAAGCTACGTTGACTTCGTCTCTCAGCGTTTGGACTCTGCCCCTGAAAGCCTTAGAGAAGTATACATGCGTAGTTTGACAGTTTTGTTTATTATCTGGATATGGAAGACCATCTCTACGGTGTAACGAACGACACAAAATTAAATTTTTTTTTCTTTAGGTGATTTCGCCGTGTAGACGAGATTGGCTTTGTGTAGACCAGATTGGGTTCAAATTCACTATCCTGCCTCAGCCTCTTGCTGCTGAGATTACCGACCTGCATCCCCATTTCCAACTCTATTTGCTAATGCATACAATGCAGCTTAGGATGTTTTCGTTGTTGTTGTTTCGTTTGTTCGTTTGCCTGACGCATGTCGGATTTATTCCGATGTTGAAACAGCATTTTTATAACACTTTAATAGAATGATTATACATACTCATAATCATTCTGCCAAAATCTTAGGTGGAGGCACCGAGAGGCAATGCAAGCACTGGAGAGACCGAGGAAACTGTGTTTCTATCTTGAAGGTTTTTTCCTATTTATGCTTTCATTCATTCATTCATTCATTCATTCATTCATTTTACTTCCTGATCCTATCACCACCACCCCCTCCTCCCAGTCCCCCTCTTAGGAAGAAATAAACCAGCTGTAATTTTCTGAATCATATTTTTTTTCTCGTTTTGTAACACACTTAAAGAAGGTTAACCCTAAAGCCGAGCACATTATTTTCATATTAGGTTTCTATATTAAAAGTGGAGATTATGCATGTATGAAACTATAAAAGAAAAAACGTTTGCTATTTAGGGTTTTGACTGAGTGGTTGGCTGTTTTCCTAGCATGCACAATAACCTGGGTTCTATCTCAACACCACAAATTAATTAACGAATGAGTAATGAAATAATCCAACAGGTAGGTTTTGCCTAGATAAGTGTAGCAATAAATACTTTCATGTTCTTTCGGCAATGCTGTGACCTATGGTATATTGTCGTTGACCATCTTTCTTTGCAGGTAGGGAAACAGGAATGACCCACAGGGAGAAGGATAGCAATCCAGAATTCAGCTGGACATTTTTTAAATATAAAAATTATCCAGATTAAAACAAAAGCCCTGGCTTTTAAAAAGAAGTCGTAGTGGGTTGTAGTATAATCGAAAAAGCACTTTCATAGTGTGGTCAAGGTCCAGGGTTAGGTCCTCAGCACCAACAAAAACACAAAAAGCTGTATTATCTGAGATACAAGATTAACTAGGAAATATAGGTGAAGTCATTTAAGGCTTCCAACACTGTTGTGTAGCTAAACCCTGACTCCTAATAATCTGTCAAGAAGACACACATAATTCACAGATGATTCTTTTGACCCAACTAGGCTAGCCAGGAGAGGGTATCTGAGATCCTGGAGCAGGTGTTTGGGAGCAGCTGGATATGGGTACTGTGAACTGAACTGGGGTCTACGATATAGGAACCTAATATAAAATATGAAAATAATGTATTCAGCTTTAGGCCCAACATTTTTTAATGGAAGTGTGGTGCAGAACAAGAGGAAACATGATTCCCAAATTTGCAGCTGGTGTATTTACGTTTTCCTACGAGTCAATATTTGGAGGATATGGTTGGTTTCTTCAGTCTCCCTTGCATTGTCTCTAATGCACTCCTTATTTTTAGGGTCTTGTGGGCAATCTAGATGATATGCTTTTGTAAAATACTATATGATGCGGCAGGAGGGGCTGCCTTAGCATCCCTCTTCCCGCCTCCCCCCAACCCCCAGGTAACAGCCATATGATGGGTCTAGTATAAAATGAAGTTTATTTTAGGGCATGAGAAGGGGGGTTGAGAAGGGAGTAGAGGCAGAGAAAGAGAGGGGACAGAGAGAGAGGAGAGAAAAGGGAGGAGGCTGGCAGGGAACACTGAGTGGGGGAAGGACAGGGAGAGAGAAAGAGGCCAGAGAGAATAAAGAGGGAGGGAGGGAGGGAGGGAGGGAGGGAGGGAGGGAGGGAGGAAGGGAGGAAGGAAGGAAGGGAGGGAGGAAGGGAGAGAGAGAGAGACAGAGAGAGACAGACAGAGAGACAGACAGAGAGACTGATTAAACAGTTCTTCTATAGCAAGCCTAGCTTGTATATGGCTGTTGCTTGGTAACTGTCGGGTAGAGCCTAGAAGAAATGCTAACACTAGAAACAACCTTGATCTTTGTCACTGCACTTGTGCAAATGAAACAACCAGTCCTGACAGGTAAGAATGGGTACAGTTTGTAATGAAGCATTTTCAAAACTGTCATCTTAGTTTTGGAGGGTTGGCTAGGCTTCTAGACATTTTGTCATATTGATGATTTCGTTGAAATATCCTTGGTAGGTCTGATAGTCAAGGAAAAATTATAAACATACTACCACGTACCATTACACATATGTCTTGGTTCAGGTACTCCATGAAACATTCAAATGTTATTAGATAAAAGATCAATGAATTATCAACACCACCCTACCTAAAAATGCTAATGTCTGGTTACTGATGTCATTCTGATGTATATTCATGTGCACCTAGACATTGTGGAATGACTTGAAATACATTAAACTGTTAGAATGATGTATTTTAATGATACATAGTTTCACTTGCTTATTCTTCATTCATATTATTTTTACAATAAAAGTATTCATTATCAGAAATAGGAAACATTTTTAGATGAACGAGGTATTTGTTTACATTTAAATTAGGTTCACTTTTTTGCTTTCTTGAGACAAGGTCAGACTGGCCTGGAACTTGGAACTCCTGTTTTAGCTTCCGTAGTGCTTGCACTGTAGATGTGCACGGTTACTTTTACTCTGTATTACTTACAACAGAAACTGCTATTTTAATATCCCCCATCTCGCTGGGTGGTGGTGGCACACACCTTTAATCCCAGCACTTGGGAGGCAGAGGCAGGCGGATTTCTGAGTTCAAGAGTTTGAGGCTAGCCTGGTCTACAGAGTGAGTTCCAGAACAGCCAGGGCTACACAGAGAAACCCTGTCTCGAAAAAACAAACAAACAAAAAAATCCCCCATCTCCTTCCCTCCTTCCCTCCCTCCCTCCCTCCCTCCCTCCCTCCCTCCCTCCCTCCCTCCCTCCCTCCCTCTCTATCT
>NW_021604604.1:437005-467064 GCF_004785775.1 Grammomys surdaster
TCCCTCCCTCCCTCCCTCCCTCCCTCCCTCTTTCCCTCTCTCTCTGTCTGTCTCTTCCCCCCACCGTATGTATGCATATGTGTTAGTGTGTGCACATGAGTGCACGTGCCCAGGAGGTTGGAAGCATTAGAGCTCCCAGATGTGACGTTACAGGCAGATTGTGGGTGATAGTAACCAGACTCAAGTCTTGTGTAAGGAACTAAGTGCTCTTAGCTACCAAGCTGCCTTCCAAGCACCCTTTTTTTTTTTTTTTAATTTTTGAAGCATAGTCATAACATGGATGTTTTCTTTTAGAAAGAGGAAGAAAGAGTTGTCCTCTTTTATTTTTTAAGATTTTTTTTTAAAAGTTTCTTTTTGACACTTCTATTTAAAAATTTTGTTAAAAACGTTTTGTTTAATATATTTTTTATTATATTCTTTTCCCTATCACAACTCCTCTCAGATCTCCCCCATCTCCCTACTGACCCAACCTCATGTTCTATCTCTCAAAAGACCAACAAAAACAAACAAAAAACCCCAAAAACTCTGAAAAATAAGCAGAAAGAAAAATAAGACCCCCCAAATGGCCACTGGGTATCAATTACAAGTAGCTGCTTCTTGGTCAGGGATGGGACTTTGTGTCTACTTTCCCTTCTCAGTGCTGAGGTTTTGTTTGGTTTGAACTTGTGCAGGTCTTGAGCAGCTGACACAGTCTCTGTTAGTTCATATGCATATCAGTCCCTTTGTGTCTGGAAGATGCTGTCTCCTTGGAGTCCCCCACCACCTCTGGCTGTTATCATTTCTGGACCCCCTTTTCTGCAGATACGTTGGTCTTGAGGAAAGGGATTTAATGACATCCCACTTACCACTGAGTGCTCTAATGTCTCTCAGGCTTTGCACATGGTCCAGTTGTGAATCCCTTTGCCGTCTACTACAAGAATGAATTTCTATCATAAGGACTCAGCAAGGCTCCGATCTACGGGTATAGTAGTGTGTCATTAGAAGTCATTTTGTTGCTATGGTCTTTGGCAGAATAACTAGTAGATTTTCTCCTAGGCTCATGGATTAGTCTGGTTAGCAGTGTTAAATATGAGTTTCCGCTCAGGGAGTCAACCTTAAACAAAGTTGTTACTCACATAACAGTTTGCTACCAGTGCACCTGTATATCTTGCAGGCAGGTCACCATAAATCTTAGGCAGTAGGGATGAAGCTTCATTTCTTTATGTTGTGTGACACAAGTATGTTGTTTCTTCAGCAATAGGGCCTTTCCATCAGGTTATAAAGAATAACCAATAGCCTTGGCAATAGGCTGTGATGCTTTTTGTCAGGGGGGATGTCTATGGTAACCCGTTGCCCAGTGACTCCACAACATGTAACCCATTCCTGGCACTGGAGGTGTTACTTGGTGACATAGATATCCAGTTGGGGTATTGTCTCTCCATTGTATGTTAACTCCATTTAAATTCCTATCAAATATGTATATACTTTAGGAAGCTTCTACAGTTTCTATAGGTTCCAATCTAGTGTTTCAAAGGTTCTTTAGTGGTTTTCCTTCCCCGTATTCCCCCCGCCACTACCCTGCCCTCTTACTCCTTTGCTCTATTTGTTCCTCCTACTCTACTCTCCACTTTATGTCTCTACAGCACTCTACGTCCCCTTCAAAAAACACCCTACAAGGATTTTGCTTAGACTATGATTCTTATTATATAATTTTGGTGACATTTTGAAGAGTATAATCTTTATCTTTGCATGTATACAGTCTTGCAGATGTGTGTGTGTTGTGTATGTGTGTTTGTGTGTTGGATAGCTTCATGACAACTTGATATAAACTAAAGTCATCTGTTAGAAAAGAACCTCAATTAAGTGAATGCTTTCACTGGGCGATGGCGGCATATACATTTAATCCCAGCACTCAGGAGGCAGAGGCAGGCGGATCTCTGTGAGTTAGAGACTAGCTTAGTCTACAGAGCTAGTTCCAGGACAGCCAACAGCCAAGGTTACACAGAGAAAGCCTGTCTTGGGGAAAAAAGTAAAGAAAAGAAAAAAAAACCAAACCAAACCAAACAACAACTACAAAAACAGAAAAGAAAATGGCTTTATAAGAGCAGGCTATAGGCTAAACCTGTATGGTATTTTCTTAATTAGCGATTGATGGAGGAGGTCCCAGCCTATTTTGAGTGATGCCATCCCTGGGTTGGTAATCCTGGGTTCTATAAGAAAGTAGGCTGAGCAAGCCATGAAGAGCAGGCCAGTAACCAGCCCTCCTTCACCAGGCAGTGATGGCACATGACTTTAATCCCAGCACTTGGGAGGCAGAGACAGGCAGATTTCTTAGTTCAAGGCTGGCCTGGTCTACAGAGTGACTTCCAGGACAGCCAGGGCTATACAGAGAAACCCTGATTTTTGTTTTGTTTTGTTTTGTTTTTGTTTTGTTTGCTTTTTGTTTTTGTTTGTTTCTTTGTTTTTTTGTTTTGTTTTTTGTTTGTTTGTTTGGTTTTATTTGTCTGTTTGTTTGTTTGTTTGTTTGTTTAAAAGCACTCCTCCATGGCCTCTGCATCAGTTCCAGCCTCCAGGTTCCTGCCCTGTTTGAGTTCTTGTCCTGACTTCCATGATGAACAATGATATAGAAGTATAAGACAAATAAACTCTTCCTTCCCCAAGTTATTCTTGGTCATGGTGTTTCTTCACATCTATAGTAATCTTGACTAAGATTGCAATGTGACAGTCTGCAATATGTGTGTGTGTGTGTGTGTGTATTTACTGTTCAAAGCCTTCAACCTTCAGACTCTTGCTAGACAATTGCATTACCACTGAGTTATATCCCTAGCCCCTGTCCCCACCCCCTTTAAACAAGGTCTCTTTAAAAGCTATTCTTGGTCCTGAACTTACTTTGTAGCCCAGGCAGGATTTGAACTTTTAATCCTCCTGTCATAGCTCCCACTCCACCGACTAACTGGGAAACAGGCCTCCAATATGCCTGCTTTAATGTGTAAATGATATGGAACAGTTCATCTCTTCAGAGGCAGTTTTTAAGCTAGCTACTCACTTTCATTTGGCCCAAGACCCTGAAGCTCTGGAGACAGTCCAAATACTCTCAAAAGAGTGCATACAGAAGAAACAAGCTTGACCACTGTGCTATCATCAAATTCCCCCTGACCACCAAGTCATCCATGAGGAGGATAGAAGACAACAACATGCTTGTGTTTATTGTGGATGTCAAGGCCAACAAGCACCAGATCAAACCAGCTGTGAAGAAACTCTATGATATTGCTATGGCCAATGTCAATACCCTGATAAGATCTGATGGAGAGAAGAAGGCGTGTGTTCACTTGGCTCCTGATTATGATGCTCTGGATGTTGCCAACAAGGTTGCGATCATCTAAACTGAGTCCAGCTGGCTAATTCTAAACATGCGCCTTTTTTCACCATTAAAAAAAAATGTCAAGAGAGTCAAGTGGGGAGGGTGAACAAACAGACAATAGGTGGAAGAAACTGTTCAAGACCTGAAAGTGGAAATAGAAACAATAAAGAAAGCACAAACTGAGGGAATTCTGGAAGTGGAAAATCCAGGGAAGCAAACAGGAATTACAGATGCAAGCATCGACAACTGAATACAAGAGACAGAAGAAAGAATCTCGGGGATTGAAGATACAATAGAAGAAATAGATTCATCAGTCAAAGAAAATGTTAAATCTAAAACATTCCTAACACAAAACTTCCAGAAAATCTGGGACACTATGAAAAGACCAAACCTAAGAATAATAGGAATAGAAGGAGAAGAATCCCAGTTCAAAAACCCAGAAAATATATTTTACAAAATCACAGAAGAAAAATTTCCTAACCTAAGAAGGACATGCCTATAAAGGTACAAGAAGCTTACAGAACACAAAATAGAGTAGACCAGAAAAGAAAGTCCCCATGCCACAAAATTATCAAAACACCAAACAAAGAAATAATATTAAAAGCTGCAAGGGGAAAAGGCCAAGTAACATATAAAGGCAGACCTATTGGAATTACACCTGACTTCTCAATGGAGATGGATGTGCTGCAGACTTAAGACCATAGATCCCAGCCCAGGCTACTATAACAGTGAAATCATTTTAAATTACGACAGATGATGAAAACAAGATATTTCATGAAAAAGTCAAATTTAAACTCTATCTATCCATAAACCCACCCCTACAGAAAGTACTAGAAGGAAAATTCCAACCCCATAGGTTAGCTACGCCCATGAAAATGCAGGCAATAAATAAGCTCACACTAGTAAAACACAAAGAAAGGACACACACACACACACACACACACACACAGAGCACCACCACCACCGTCGCCTCTACCACCACCAGCAGCAACTACTACTACTACAAGAAAATAACAGGAATTAACAATCATTGGCTATTAATATCTCTCAATATCAGTGGACTCAGTTGCCCAATAAAAAGACACAGGCTAACAGAATGGAAACAGAATCCATTCTTCTGCTGCATACGAGATAAACACAACTCAAAATCAATGATAGACATTACTTCAGAGTAAAGAGTTGGAAAAAGATTTTCCAAGCAAATGGACGCAAGAAGCAAGCTGGTATAACTATTCTAATATCTAACAAAATAGACTTCAAACCAAAATGAATCAAAAGAGATGGAGAAGGACATTTCATACTCAAAGGAAAAATCTAGCAAGATGACATTTGAATTTTTAACATTTATGCACCAAATGCAAGAGCACCTACATTTGTAAGAGAAACATTACTAAAGCCTAAATCACATATTGAACTTCATACGTGAATAGTGTGAGACTTTCAATACCCAACTCTCACCAAAGAACAGGTCATCCAGACAAAAACTAAACAGAGGAATAATGCAGCTAACAGTCTTTATGACTCAAATGGACCTAACAGACATCTTCAAAATATTTCACCCAAACACAAAAGATTATACCTTCTTCTCCACCCCTCAGTGAACATTCTCAAAAATTAACCACATACTTGGTCACAAAGCAAGTCTTAACAGATTCAATTAAATTGAAAGGGGGGGAAAAAACCCCAAACAAACAAAAAGCCTGCATCCTGTCAGACCACCATGGATAAATACTGGACATCAACAACAGAAAGCTTTCAAACTCATGGAAACTGAACAGCTTTCTACTGAACAACCACTGAGTCAAGAGAGAAGTAAAAAAATTAACGACTTCCTAGAATTCAATGAAAATGAAGGGACAGCATGCCCAAACTTATAGGGCACAATGAAGCAGTGCTAAGAGGAAAGTTCATGACACTAAGTGCCTTCATAAAGAAATTACTGATACCTCATACTAGCAACTTAACAACACACCTGAAAACTCTATAACAAAAAGTAGCAAACACACCCAAGATGAGTAGATGGCAGGAAATAATCAAGCTTGGGACAAACCCTTATCCAAAATATATAAAAGACCAAGAGAGAATATTCAAATTAACAAAGTCAGAAAAGAAAAGGGGGCCATAACAACAGTCATTGAAGAAATTTTTTTTTAAAAATTAGGACATACTTAAAAAGTCTGCATGCCACAAAAATGGAAAATCTAAACAAAATGAATTATTTTCTTGATAGATACTACTTACCAAAGTTAATTCAAGATCAAGTAAACTATTTAAATAATCCTTTAACCCCTAAGGAAATAGAAGCAGTCATTAAAAGTATCCCAACAAGAAAAAGCCCAGGGCCAGATGATTTTAGCAAAGAATTTTACCAGATTTCCAAAGAAGACCAATAACAATACGTTTCAAATTATTCCACAAAATAGAAAAAGAAGGAACACTGCCAAATTCATTTTACCAGGCCAGTTGCCATGATACACATACCACACAAATATTCAACAAAGAGAGTTATAGACCAATTTCCTTCATGCATATTGACACAAAAATAACAAAATACAAACTGAATCCAAGAATACACCAAAAGATCATCTACCATAATTTAGGAATGGTTCAACATAAAAAATTCATCAATATAATCCACTATATAAACAAACTGAAAGAAACACACACACACACACACACACACACACACACGATCATCTCATTAGATGCTGAAAAGGTCTTTGACAAGATCCAACACTCCTTCATGATAAAAGTCTTGGAGACATGAAGGGGTACCACATACCTAACCATAACAAAGGCATCATACAGGAAGCTGATAGCCAATATCAAATTAAATGGAGAGAAACCCAAAGCAGTTCTACTAAAAAAAAGGGACAAAACAATGCTGTCGACTCTCTCCATGTCTATTCAATATAGTACCTGAAGTTTTAGCTAGAACAATAAGACAACTAGAAGAACTTTGAGGGGATACAAAGGGAATGGAAGAAGTCAAGGTATCACTGTTTGCAGGTGATATGATAGTATATAGACAATTGATACTCCAAATTCTACCATGAAACTCTTACAGCTGATAAATACCTTCAATGAAGTGGCTGAATAAAAAAATTAACTAAAAATAAAGACAAAACAAAAAAAAAAGTAACCCTCCTATGTATAAATGATAAAAAGGCTGACAAAGAGATTAGGGAAACAGCACTCTTAACAATAGCCACAAATAATATAGAATATCTTTGGGTAATATTAACCAAGCAAGTGAAAGACCTATATGATTAAAAACTTGAAGTCTTTTAAGAAGGAAATCGAAAAAGAAATAAAAAAATGGAAAGATCTCCCATGCTAATGGATCCATAGGATTACTGTAGTAAAAATGACCATTCTACCAAAAACAATCTACAGATTTAACACAATTCTCATCAAAATTCCAACACAATTGTTTACAGACCTTGAAAGAACAATTCACAGCTTCACATGGAAAAACAAACAAACAAACAAACAAACAAAAACAGGATAGCTAAAACAATTCTACACAATAAAAGAACTTCAGGAGCTATCACCATCCTGGTACTACAGAGCTGTAGTAATAAAAAGTGCCTGGTGAAAAAAAAAAAAAAAAACAAAAACTGCATGGTGTTGACATAAAAACAGATAGATGATCCCAATGGAATCAAATTGAAGACCCAAAAGTAAATCCACACACTTATGGACACCTTGTTTTTGATAAAGAAGCCAGAAATATACAATGGAAAAAAGAAAGCATCTTCAACAATGGTACTGGTCTAACTGGTGGTCTTCATGTAGAAGAATGCAAATAGATCCATATTTATCAACCTGCACAAAACTCACGTCAAAGTGGATCAAAGACCTTAACATAAAGCCAGATACCCTAAACATGATAGAAGAGAAAGTAGGGAATAATCTTGAATGCATTGGCACAGGAGGCAACTTCCTGATCAGAGCTGCAATAGTTCAGACACTAAGACCAACAATTAATAAATAGGACCTGATGAAACTGAAAAGCTTCTGTAAAACAAAGGACACACACCATCAATAGGACAAAACATCAGCCTACAGAATAGGAGAAGATCTTTACTAACTCCACATCTGACTGAAGGCTAATATACAAAATATATAAACAACTCAAGAAACTAAACATCAATGGACTAAATATTCCAATTTTAAAAATGGGGTACAGATCTAAACAGAATTCTCAAATATCCAAGAAACCCATAAAAAAATGTTCAACATCCTTAGCCATTAGGACACTGCAAATCAAAATGACTTTGAGATTCCATCTCACACCTGTCAGAATGGCTAATATGAAAATCACAAGTGACAACTCATGCTGGTGAGGACGTAGAGCAAGGGGAACACTTCTTTACTGCTGGTGGGAGTGAAAACTTGTACAGCCACTTTGTAAATCAATAGGGCGGCTTCTCAGAAAATTGGATATCTATCTGCCTCAAGACCCAGCTATACCACTCCTGGGCTGTGATACTGTTTCTCATTTCCTCCCTTGTGGTGTCCAGGCACCACTGCACACCAATTGGGGAAGGATAGAACAGAGCCAAGTTCCAAGGTCCATGTCTTCCCTTGGGGTGTCTGGACCTTCAAATACACTGGGTGGGAAAGGATGAAGCAAAGTCTGGAACAGGTGGATCCTAGTCTGGCAGTTAGTGCAGGAGGGAAGTGGTTTCCTATGAAGGTCTCAGGGTTACAGCTCTTTTAATTCAATAAAACAGCCTATGTTCATACATTTTATTCAGGGTGAATGAACAAGGATTATATAAACCTTGGAAAATGGGAAGGGGTTTTTCTTAGGATGAAGTTTCGTTGACTAAGGTTTAAGGTTCTGGGGACACCTCATTTGCATGGAGAGGAATTCCAGGAAATTGAACCTGTAATTTTGCCAAGGATTATGTGACATTGCTCAGGTACAATGTAGGTTGCCAAGCTACAATAAAACCAGGCACATGCCATCACTTCAAGGCTGCACAAGGCAACCCAGTAGGAGGAAAAGGGTCCCATAAGTAGGTAAAGGATTATGTAACATTGCCAAGGTTTATATAACATTGTGGGGTTGAGGCTCTCCAGATAAGGTAGAGAAGGGGAAGCCCTACTGGGAAAGGGAGTCCTCCATCTTGCACCAAGTTCCAAGGAGCTGTCTGGACATAGTAGATGTTGATCTTAAGTAGAAGGGTTTCCCAACAGTGGGCATATTCTCAAAGGATGTTCCATCCTATCACAAGGACATTTGCTTAATGACTATGTTCATAGCAGCTTTATTCATAATAGCCAGAAACTGGAAACAACCCAGATGTCTCTCAACCAAAGAATGGATGAATAAGATGTGACACATTTACACAATGGACCTGGGTTAGAGCCTACAGGTTCCTTGATCTCTATAAGTTCCCATGAGTCCTGGTCAGTTGATTCTGTGGGCTATGTTCTCATGGCATACTCAGCTGTTAAAAACACTGACATCATGAAATTTGCAAGCTAATGGATGGAACTAGAAAGAAAAATCATTCTGAGTGAGGTAACCCAGACCCAGAACAATAAGCATGGTATGTACTCACTTATAAATGGATATTAGTTGTAAAGTAAAAGACAGTCATGCTACAGTCTCCATAAACATACAAGAAGCCTACAGAATGCCAAATAGACTGGACCAGAAAAGAAACACCTCCCATCACATAATAATCAAAACACCAAATGCACAAAACAAGGAAAGACTATTAAATGCAGTAAGGGAAAAAGACGAAGTAACATATAAAGGCAGACCTATCAGAATTACACCAGACTTCTCACCAGAGACTATAAAAGTGAGAAGATCCTGGACAGATGTCATACAGACCCTAAGAGAACACAAATGCCAGCCCAGGCTACTAAGCAAAACTCTCAATTACCATAGATGGAGAAACTGAGATATTCCATGAAAAATCCAAATTTACACAATATCTTTCCACAAACCCAGCATTACAAAAGACATTAGCAGAAAAGCTCCAATACAAAGAGGGAAATTAGACCCTAGAAAGAGCAAGAAAGTAATATTCTTCCAACAAATCCAAAAGAAGATAGCCACACAAAGATAATTCCACCTCTAATAACAAAAATAACAGGAAGCAACAATCACTGTTCCTTAATATCTCCTAATATAAATTCCCCAATTAAAAAACATAGGCTAATGGACTGGATATGTAAACAGGACCCAGCATTTTGCTGCATGCAAGAAACCCACCTCAGTGACAAAGACAGACACTACCTTAGAGTAAAAGGCTGAAAAACATTTTTTCAAGCAAATGGTCCTAAGAAACCAGCTGGAGTAGCCATTCTGAAAACCTCCATCCAAAGAACACAAAGGGAGGGACTCATGGCTCCACCTGTATAGGTAGTTGAGGGTGGCCTTGTCAGGCATCAGTGGAAGTGGAGGACCTTGGTGCCTGAAAGTTTGGATCCCATAGTGTTGGGGAATTCAAGAGCAGGGAGGCAGGAATCGGAGGATGGTGGGAACACTCCCTCATAGAAACTCCCAGAATTATATGGATTAGACATGACAGAGGCAGGTCGCCAGAAGACTAGATTCCAGAATTCAAACAAAAAATTATCTTGATACTAAAATTTGTTTTGAGAATTGTATATTGCAGAATACACAGCCTTGGTGTATCTACTCATCAAGCAAGCTGAGCAGACCTGCTCGAACCTCTGATGTCCTGGAATTCCACCTGGATGCAGTGAAGACGCAGACATCAGAGGCTTATCAATTTATTCTCCCCCCCACCCCTCTTCTAATATCTCAAGGCCTGTAACCATCTTGAAGAAGTTAATGAAGAGTTGGCGCCTCTATTCCCTGGGCTTGGGGACTGAGGTGGTTAATATTGTTATTCTCATAGGCATAACACATTTAGGAATACAAGGCTTAGATCCAGGCCTTCTTTAACTCTTTTAACTGATTCAAGATGGTTAGCCTGTGAGTTAAAGGCCTATAGCAAATTCATGGCTCTGAGTTTATTGTTAGGGTGTTTTCTATATTTTGTTTAGAAATAGCTGAGAGGAGTTAACAGACAACAGTCCAGACTGCCTTACATGGATAGTTGGTTTTCAAAACATCAGAAGTCCACAGAATTGATGCTATAAACATTTCTGTATTAATGTTCATTTTGATTAGAGACCCATCTGCTCCTGACAGCTTCCTGTCTTGGATCCTAAGAGGAAATGGAGCATCTTTGGAGTTATTCCAGTTGTGGTGAGACAGCCACTAGGCAAGAATTGCCTCTTTTCATCTACAGACAAATTACTGTCCAGAAAAGGACACACTTGCAGAATAGTTGACTGATTATATCTGCCAAGACAGAGTAATCAGCCCTTAATAATTCTGCATCACTAGGTCTGTCAGATGATCCTGGGCCAGAAGGACTAGCAGTAAAGTTTAACCGAGTTGGTGTAAGCATTAAACTAGGGAGTGTGTGCAAAGTGCTTCTGTCAGCTATTGCAATAATTATTACACCAGGCTCTGTTTTATTGGGTTAGCTTATTCCATGCTTCTTCAAAGTCCTGTAGGCTAAGAAGCAAAGTAATTCAAGCCATGGCAATTGGAAAGAAAGAGCCAGGCATGGTGTGATGCATGCCTGCCATTTAAAAATTGGATTGCATGTATGTTTTATTGATTGAATTTATTTTCATCATTATTCATTATTGTTACTGTTCTAAATAATAATAAATATCTAATAAATATTATAATAGAGTCTCAATTTTGGCAAAATAGCTTCAGGTATAAAAGTGTTATCAAGGTTCTAAAAGTAATATCAGTCAACATAACTTTCCTTTTTCTGCTTTAGTTTGGGATATGAGCAGATCAGCTTAGGGATGGAAGAGGTCACCTTCTTGGAATTTATGTGAACAGGTGCCACATGTTTTCTCTTATAATAGCTTTTCTTTATATATCAACTTGAACCCTCTAATAGGTAAATACTTTTTTGAAGATAGAGTGAAAGCAAGAGCTCGATCTGCGTATAATGTGGTAATATCTTTATATTCTAAATGATACTTGATGTAGCTTCAGTTACAAATGAAATCTTACACATTTCTGCATCTTACTCATGTACTTTATTATGTGCACATGTGTGCACAGTGTGCCTGTGGCAGTCAGAGGACAACTAGGGGGAGTTGGTTCTCTCCTTCTGCCATGTGGGACCTGGGCATCAAACTCCCATTGTTGGTTTGGCAGCAAGAGCCTTTACTTGCGTCCAACCCATCTTTTTGGTCTACAAATGGAAATCATTAAACTTGTATTTCCTGTAGAAATGGTGATGGCATGGCGGAGCTGCACTCCATTCCTCCGTGTGAGGATGACTGTGTGGTCAGACCCTTATGCGCCACCTTGGAGTCCAGACAAACAGAGCTTCAAGGTAGTCTCACTGATTTCAGGGAAGAATCACCCAGAAGTGGACCCCTATATTGTGAGGTAAGTCTCTGATAACATGTTAGGGATGTAGATTTTTACGTAGAGGTAGTTTAATGGTAAATACAACAAACAACAGGGAAGCAGATTTCTTTCTAGTCCTGTGGAAAGGTTTTGATTTTCCTAAACCTTTCTCTTCCATTTAACCCTTACAAGACAAAAGAGGCGAAGAGCTCGCTTTGCTTTGACTCTCCCATGAATTGTGTCTCTTTCATTTCTTTATTGAACATGAAGAACGTCCATTATAAAAGTATACCCCAGCCTTTCATATATTTTTTTAGGTTGAACTTTTACCTTTTTTCATTTTTCTTACATATATTTATTTATGCTTCTTTAATCATCTTTTGGTTCTCTGTGCCCACAGATGTCACAAGAGGGCATTAGGTCTCCTGGTGCTGGAGTTCCAAGTGGTTAGGAGCCACTTCACGAGGATGCTGGGAGCTGAACTTGGTCCTCTGGAAGGGCAGGCAGCAGTTAAGGTAGCTTAACTACTTAGCTATGCTTTACTTACTTTTGAATTATTCAGCTATTCTTAAAAGTTACACTATGCAGTACGAGAACCCTAAAGTTTATACTGTTGAAAATCTGACAATTTTCTAATTAAAAAGAAAAGTATCATTTTTTTTTTCAGCTGTAGTCTCTGATATGGAACGACCTACTGCTTCAAAATAGATGATTTTGCCTGTGCTAAGTTTTCCGCATTTCATTCTTCTGATGAGAAGGATAAGTTAATTTGTCTAAATAAAATACTTAATTTTTGTGTATTTAAAGAAGTGCTTCCTGAGTATGGTGGCACATACCTAGATTATCAGCCCTCAGGTCTTAGACCCTGGAAGGTCAAGGGAGGCCGGGGCTCCACATTGAGATTAACTCAAAAATCCCTGAACCACTGAAAATCTTGCAGATGATCTTCTTAACATCCTTATGAATTCTTTGTGAGTTTGTTTAAGCATGAAGTAAAAAAGAATTTTTTTTAACGTTTAAAATTGTTCTGAATAGAATTATAATCACAAATATGACCAAATTGTCTGTGCTGTTACATGGAGGAGTACATATTATTTTTGGAACTTTCTAGAGCTACTCAAAAGTTTTAAATTATAAAAGCATGATGTGATAAATAACTATGAGTAGAGAAGTAAGCTCATGTTCCATAAAGTATTCACACAAGTGCTCACACAGATACAGCACACACAAACACTAACGTGTCTGCCGGTCACAGCTTAAACTTAAAAAACAAAAACCAAAAGAGTGAAAAGTAGGTTAGTTGTTTGTAGCTCTGCGTTGCACACCTGCCAAGGTAGGCACTCATGGGTTCATCTCCAGCCCTTCAGAACCAACCAACCGACCAACCGACCAACCGACCAACCAACCAACCAACCAACCAACCAACCAACCAACCAACCAATCAACCAACCAATTGACCAATCAACCTACCTGCCCACATATAAAAGCAGTATTAGGGCCAGAGATAGAATCAACCAAGGAGTATAAAAGAAATGGAACCTCTGCTTTCTTTCTTTTTCCTTTTCCCTAGTTTGCTATGTCTTAAGGTTACAGACACCAAGAAGGAAATAGAATAAGACTTAAGAATGCATAGGAATTTCAAATTTTTAGAGAGTCAAATATAAAGTAGTGTTGACACCATACAAAATTTATACACTATTTCTAGGCAAACTTTAATTTTTCAAATTTGAGCCTTCTGAACACATGAAAACATACCTAGAATATCATTTCAGTGAATCTGGACTGCAAGATAAAAAACCATTCAGGTGAAAACACACAGGATGTGGATGTGTGTGCTTGGATGTATATAGTTAGAAACCCCGAATAGTGCTAGCGTAATGGCTATGAACATAGTATGCAAAACAGTGAAGAGTTTTTACATTATTTCTAGTCGGAAAACATTTTACTAAAATGAACAAGATGCATGACAATAGAGTACGAAAACATGGATCTAGCTAGAGAGCACCCCAGACACTAACGTCTCTAGGGTGCATTGCCTCTTTTCTTTTGCAATGCTTTCATGAGGTCTGACATAAAATCTTGCTCATTGTTCCCTGCTGCAACGGGGAGTCCTTGGTTCTCTTGCCTCTTGGGGGGCACTGGGGGCCTTTTGGGGGGCAACGGAGATGATTTGGTCATCTCCTGGGAGAGACAGGGTGGGGGTGGTGGCGGGGGTGGCAATGCAGAGTCTTCAACAGCTACAGGCGGAGGCGGTGGTGGCACAAAGTCTGGTGGCTCCTCCTGGTAGGCTGGGGGTGGGGGTGGCGGTGGTGGGAGTAGCCCACTGTTATCCTCCTCGGGCGGTGGGGGCGGGGGTGGTGGCAGGAAGTCCTCAGGCGGGGCGGAGAAGGTGCAGCTGCCAGGGCCCTTGGCCTTGGGTGGTAAGGAGGGGCTGCCACAGGTGTCAGAAGATCGTCTTACTGGAGGGGGCGGCGGTGGCAGGCTAGACTTCGGGCGGTGGTTCTCCTTGGTTGCTCCTGGGGAATGGTTACCCAAGCCTTGTTTTTCAACCTTTAACAAAGTGACAACAGAGCTCTTACAGTTCTTGACAATATCATCATGAGGCATTGTTGCCGGTGGGGTTGCCCCATTCCCTCCTACACTGGGTCTACCTGTGCTCATGAGCTCACCTTTCTCCAGGCACAGGGCTGATTCCAAATGTCTGTCACATCGTTAGATGTGAGTACTAAGACAGCACTCTGTAATTGGGCATTTCAACCACGTTTACTTTAGGAAGTGTTTACTGTCTTTAGGTCAAGCACAGACCTTCCCTAGCAAGTCTTACACAGAAATTAAATGTTTCTCTAAAGTATTAATAAATCCTAACTCAACTCGAACTGAAAGCCAGGTGATTCTCTATGACTCCCTACTCCTGACCTAAGGCAAGCTATCAGTGTCCTGGGCATACGCAGGAACACAATTTTAGGTGTGTGTGCATGTGAGTGTGTGTGAATGCGCTTGTTATGCCCAGGTCTCGGGACCTCCAAGAGATCTCAAAGAATTGCCATATCGGCTGTAAAGATGCATAAGAGCCTTTATTTCAAACCCAGGTTTGGACCGCAAGTTGCACGAAGCGAAGTTGCCCATATCTAGGAGGGTAGAGGAATATATACAAACAGGTTACATAGGGGGAGGGAAGCAGCGGATAAGAAAAAGCTTTAATGTTTTTACAAACCAGTCTGGGAACTCTTAATTGGCATGATTTCTCTCTAAGGATGTATGGGTTTTGCTCTTCCCAAGGCCATAAGCCATCTGGGTTGGGGAGTGTTTGAACATTCATCAGAGGGGGTGCCAGCTTCAGGCGGCATGAAGGCTCCAGCCCTGTTTCTTTGTTTATTTATTCTCAAACTGCTATGTCCCTCCTAGGATGTGGGTGCTATTAGGGTAAGGATTTGTGGCCTTTGGCACCGGTGGCGTCTTTTGGGAGGGGTCAGGTGGTGGGAAGGGGGATTTCTATGTGAGGGGGAAGGGAGAAGGGCTGTGGCTGCAGCAAGCGCAGGCCTGCCAGGCTTCTGGGGAAGTGCTGAAGCCGGTACTGGCCTTTGGCCTTTTCGCTCTCTTGGCTCCTTCGCACTATGCCTCTGTGCCCTACTTTTGGTGGCATAGAGGTAATTAAGGAGCATTTCAGAGTGTTCACCAAAATATCTTGGTTTAAAATCTGGCCAAGAACTTGGCTAAAGAACTCACATACTCTAGAAGTGAACGGACTATTATTTTTACTAAATGGAAATAGTATTAAACTGCCTTCTAAACGTATCTCTATGTCTTTAGGTTAGTGCAGCTCAGTCCCCGTCAGAGATAAGTCTCTGCACAGTTACTACAGAGACTCACACTGGTCCAGGTGCAGAGGACGAGTGTCAGTGGAGTGTTCTGGCATAGATGGAACATCTATGTAACACACCCTGTCCCCAAGCCTCAGTTTCCTGGAGCAAGAAGGGGCAGAAAGACTGTAAGAGCCAGAGGTTGGGGAAGATGGGGGTGAAAGTACGTCCAGGACATGACAGGCCATGACCTGCATAAGATCCAGCTAGTCAACATTCTAGCACAGCTGGGACATGTACAGGAGCTCTCAGCCCTAGCCGAGGATCTACTGATGACTGATAACTACTGGGGAGGGAGAGTCAGTTTTCTTTAGGGATGTGGTCCTGGCAGGTTGACCGTGGATGGCCCTACACCCATCAGTATATAGGCAACATTAGACTCAATGGGTTATAGGAAAAAAGAGAACATAGAGGAGTACAGAAGAGTGTGTGGGAGTGAGGGGGATCTGAGAGGAGTTGGGATGGGGGAATTAGGGATAAATGTGCGTGAGATAAATTGTGAATTATCAAAGAGTAAATAAAGAATATTATGCTAAAAAACCCTCTCTTTGCTTAGATATTCTGCTTGGTTAGGATGAAGAACGGACAACTGAAGAAAGTGAGAGAAATAATCCTGTCTGGGTGACAGGTAACCATTTTACAAATCCAGCCATAAAGGATCTCTTCCTGCTGGAGAGCACATCCAATCTTTCTCTTGATTGTGGATGAAATTTCTATGCAGTATTGTTCTCAGAACAAAGGTTCCAGTTCCCAGACAGCACTTCAAAGGAGTTAATCATAAGCTTTGTCCTTGTACCTTAGAAGGTTTCAGAAGGGAGTGGCAGGAATCGGAACACCTGGTCTAAAATCGTGTGTGTGTGTGTGTGTGTGTGTGTGTGTGTGTGTGAGAGAGAGAGAGAGAGAGAGACAGAGAAAGAGAGAGAGAGAGAGAGAGAGAGAGAGAGAGAGAGAGAGAGAGAGAGAGAGAGAGAGAGCATACGTGCGCTAGTGTGTCAGGTATATACTGAACACAATCTGCCTCATGTTATAGTGAGATAAGCCCTGGAGTCCGAACACTTGACCTGGCTTAAGTTTCTCTAGACTCTAACGTCTACAGCATTCAATGGAGGACTTGACTGTGTTGATAACAATGGTTTATTAAGTAACAGTGTATTTGTGTAAATGCAACATCCCCATTAATTTCAGGCAGTTGAATTGAACGACTACATTCTGGCGAAAACCATCATCACTTTAATTTACATTTTATCAGCTTCTGTTTTATTTTTTTCTCTGCTTAACAGCTTGAACTACTGAATGTTAAATTTAGATTTTTTTCTAACAAAGTACTTTTCAATGAGTTTCAGTTTTGTTTCATTTATTTACTTATCATGCAAAACTAATAAACTTGTGATACATTTCTTAAATTTTTTGGATCAGGCAGCTTGGGTATTGGCATTCACAAAGAAATTATTTCTATTCTGGGGTTCTTTTATTCCTTTGGCTTAAAAAATACTTCTTTTTGACTAATGTTACAGAAATAATGAAAATATAACAGAAAACAATGCATGGTGAGACTGTCGGGCTTGGAGAGATTAGAGAAACAGCTTTTAAAAGTCTGAAATGGCTTTCAAAAACAACAAGGCTTCCAGTAACTACCAATATTCACTTTTACTGCTGTAGGGGAGGATGAAGAAAATTACTGAAGCTGTACACACGGACTGTTGTATGTGGTAATAGGACAGGTCCACAATTAGTCTAAGCTGTTCTGAACTACAAGAGACACTCAGTGGAAATTAAGAGTCACCTGAATTGGATTAATAACTAAATTACAATCAACTACAGGTTTTATATTAATTTAAATTAATCTTCATTAATCTCTTTTATATAAAAAGTTATGGAGGATGCTATATTACAGCCTTCCTTCCCCGCTCCTTCTCTCCCTCCCTCCTTCCCTCCTTCCCTCCTTCTCTCCTTCCTCCCTCCCTCCCTTCCTCCCTCCCCCCCCTCCCTCCCTCCCTCCCTCCCTCCCTCCCTTTCTGTCTGTGCTGGCTATGGAACCCAGGGTCTCACACCCTCACACGTTCCAGGCACATGCTGTGTCTCTGATCTGCACTCCTAGCACTTGGTTATTATCTTGAATGTTTTTTTTCCCTCACCCTGTGAATGCATTCAAGTCAATAACTAGAAAGCATAAAATGCACATTTTATAAGTGGACCCTTTTAGGAGTCTTCTGATCTGGTTTTGGGATTTATCTGGCACTTCATATAGGACTTCCGACTAATTTTCTTTTTTCTTTTCTTTTTTTTTCTTTTTCTTTTTTTTTTTTTTTTTTTCTTGAGACAGGGTTTCTCTGTGTAGCCCTGGCTGTCCTGGAACTCACTCTGTAGATCAGGCTAGCCTCGAACTCAGAAATCTGCCTGTCTCTGCCTCCCAAGTCCTGGGATTAAAGGTGTGTGCCACCACCACCTGGCTCGACTAATTTTCAATTGCTTTAATTCATTAAATAAAAATAAAACAAAACCAACAACAACCTGAAAGTCTCAAGGGCTCACTGAGAGAACATGAAGGAAATCCTTCTGTCATAATAAACATGGCTAACAAACACTTAGGATATCAAAACGCAGTGTCATTAAGGGCTGATTTTAACTTCTACCTCTAGCCTAGGAAGCTTTATGATAAAATATGAAACCATTTCCTAAATGAAATTATAGTATAGTGGCTTCCCAGTTGTTAGAATTGTATTTGGGTTTTTAAAAGAAAAGGGACCAGGACCTGCTCACATTCAGAAGGTGGGGTTTTAGGTGCCAGCTCAACAAGCTTTGAGTGGATCTGTGATTTACCTTAGTTGTTTCTATTTGTGTCAGGGCCTCCCTGAGAGGAGGACCAGCAGAAGGCGCAGCCTGGGGCATCTGACCATTGGGCTGGCTGGTGCCTGTTTTAAGTCCTGAGGGAGCCAAAGAGAAAGGAGAGAGAGAAAACATTTTTAGTGTTCTTGATGGGGAATCTGCAAATATAAAGCATTGCAAAAGGAAACATTTACAAGTATTTCACAAAGCCTTATGAAAAATCTGAGGTGTTGTTTGGGGTATGCATCTCTATGGTTAAAAAATGGGCTTTGCAGAGGGACCAAGGACACTATACAAAACCTACAGAGTCAACTAACTCTGTGCCCATGGAGGTTCAGGAAGACTGAACCATCAACCAGAGAGCATGCATGGGAGAGACCTAGGCCCTCTGCACATATGTAGCAGATGAGCAGCTA
The DNA here is from genome assembly GCF_004785775.1 of Grammomys surdaster. NCBI lineage: Eukaryota > Metazoa > Chordata > Mammalia > Rodentia > Muridae > Grammomys > Grammomys surdaster. The sequence continues at coordinate 455,870 of NW_021604604.1, forward strand.
GGTGGGACTCCTAAAATGGGAACTGGGGCTGTTTCTGACTACATTGCTTGCCTTTGGATCCTTTTCTTCTAACTAGGCTGCCTTGTCTAGCCTCGGGAAGAGGAAGCAGCCTAATCTTGCTGTGGCTTGGTATGCATGGTTATTTGCCCCTCCCCCCACCAAGGTTCAGAGAATACCACTGAAAAGGAGGGGGAGGAATGTCAGAGCAGGATGATGGCTGTGAGATGCTGCCTTCTAGCCATGACCTGGCTATGACACCTATGAGCTCACACAGGTTGTGTTGACCTGCACAAGAGTGAGCCAGCCATAATTCAGGCGTAGCATAGCCATGAGCTACTGGTAGCTGGTAGCTTTGGGGGGAGGGAGAATTCCATTTTGTTAAAAATGTATGGTCACTGGTAGATTTTCTAAGATTCAGTGGATATTCCTACCTCCAAGTACATGAAGGAAGCACTAGTTAGACTTAATGTCTTACAAAAACAAAAAAAAGAATATCTGAATTGAGAGGGGTGGGTCCTGGGGGAGGGACGTATGGGGCATAGATATAACCAGGTTTCATTGTCTACATTTATGAAATTCTCAGGGATTAAAAAAATATTAAAATTGCTGCTTGAGTTGCTGACTTCATGAGATGATTCTTTGAAAAATTTTAACTTGAGATCAGGACAGAATTTCTAATGATTTCTGAAACAGCCCTCACCATACTCCCGCCAAGGTTTTGTGCAAAGGGTCACTCTCAGCAACGATGACTACAGAATCAGAATAGGGATCAACTCTGAGAAACACTGAAGATGTGCTTGCTGTGCTTTGCAGTCAACTATCCAGCCAACGGTTACCTCTCCGTGTAAGAAAGTGAATAAGCACATCCGTATTACTATGTAAGTTTATTTCATCTTCAACAAATGGTAAAATTACATCCATACAACACTTGTTTGTTTGTGTGTGTGTGTGTGTACGCGCGTGTGCTCGGATGTGTTCATGATTCATTATCAGTGAATGTTTGACTTCTACTCTTGCTTTATACTGGATACTAGCTTCTACCTATACTCCAGGCTACCTTCTCCCATGTTTAGTTCCCTTAGCTATGAAATGGGGGAGGGGCTGTAATCTACATGTTGTGGAGCAGTTACAACTTGTACATCCTGTATCAATGATTCAATCGACCACTGACCAAAAGCCTTTGAAAACAAGTGGCTTTTATTGAGCACATGCGTATTTTTCTTTGTTGTTTGTACAAAACAGTATAACAACCATGTGCTTGTTGAGTGCTTAAGGGCTTTCTAGAATCAGTCACAGATACCAAAGGGCAGCTCTCTATGTAAAGCAGAAAGCTCATTCATTAGGTACCCAATCTTAGCGTCTGGTCTTCTTAAAAATAACAAGTCAAGGTTGTATTACCTTGAGATGTGATGCCTGGCACTGGGCATGAGACTCTAGCTGTCACGTCACTGCGGAAAAACAGCAGGGCATGACCTATATCTTCTTTGAATGTCCTGCTGGGCACTAAGGTGCCTTCCATTATATGGTATTTGTATTTTGATAAAATACATCTCTTTTTACCCGACCCTAAAATCATGATCAGCACTTTATTTATGGGTTTATTGTGAAAAAGTTGTCAAAGCTTTGTGAAAAGTCACTGGTAACTAGACACAGGTATTGTGGTGCCAGGGATATGTTAGCGATCTTCCCCAAAACAGAAAGAAACTAATCTGATGCAATCACAGTAGGGCCTTTATTCTATTTGAGCTAGCTTGGGCCCCTCAGCACACTGCTGTCACTAGGACGGTCTGGTGGAGAAGGAACACCAAATATCTATCCAGCAAGGCTTTATAGAAGGCTATACGTGGGGGGGGGGTATGTGTGAGTGTGCAAACATCTAATTGGAAGATTACTATGGCCTTTAGCATAATTGGCTGGTGCTGCAAGTCATATCATAAACTTAATTTTTGCTTCCCTCTGCATTGCTGGTTGTTAGGCAGGGGCGGGCTTGTAACCTGGAGGGGGGGTGCAGGTTTGTTGGGCTGTAACCTAGAGACTGGAGCTAGGGTTTTATTGGTGTGTGAATGTGAATGTTTTTTCTGCTTTTACCTGTAGAAGGCTGAGCTGGCACGGGTGTAGCAACAGTCCCCAGGTTCGTCCACCGAGAGGCAAGGCCAGCTCTTGCCACAGCCCGCTGATAGTTATCGTAGAGAGTCTTCCCATACTAAGGAGGAAGAGAGGAAGGAAGCCATTTATTTCAAATTTTGCACTCAACTGCAAGATACATATTGGAAGAGAAAAAGGTGCCCTTCTCCTCATCCAAGTTGCATTTTATGTATTTCATTGATTGCTCTTTCAAATGTTAAATAATTCTCTGGATTGGCAAAATTAGTAAATTCTCCCACCTACACACCAGAGGACAGGGCTAGCTAGCCACAAAATTCCAATCACAAAATTCTGATCATGTAACTGTTTAGTTGAGTTAATCGGCTTCTTTTGCTCTCTCCCTTTCTATGGTGGGATCAAACTCAGGACCCCACACATGCTAGGCAAGTGCTTTATCGTTAAGGCACACACCTTTGGCCCAGTCTTGAGTTTCTTAATTGCACGCTGTGTTTGCAATTCTCCCTGTGAATCTGAACAGTTCGTTTGAAAGTCAACTGTGACTCTCATGCCACTGGACAGGTGTGTGCTTGTAGAGCAGTAAAGTGGATGACTCCACTTAATGGGGGAAGAAGGAGACCAACAACAAATAGGCGAGATAACATCTGTTCCCAGGAGTGGTGAAATGCTGGCCCCAGTAAGCAAGCTTGTTGGCTGACCCAAGAACACAGGAAGCTGTGGGCACACTCACCTTGGCGATCCTTATTCCCATAACCCACTGACTGAGAGTTCTTGCATCATCACAGCAGAGATACTTGATATACTGAGATTCCTTCTGAATTTGAGGATGCTACAAAGAAGCAGTTTTGAAGATAGTTAACTTCTTAAGAGCCCAAACCACCTTTTGAAAAAGAAACTTAAAGAAAAACTATGACAATGTATATGATTTACTGAGATGGTGGCAAATGTATCTGGTAGCAGTTTTAGGATCAGGAAGAGGCAGAGGTGTCATTCTGAAGCCCAGGCTGGCCTTGAACTCATGATCCTTCTACCTCAGTCTTTCTGGTAGCTGAGTTTACATGTTAGCATACCCAGTCGTAGGTGCTTTTAAGGATTGCTAACCTGGCAGCCCCACAGCACAAGCCTGCAACCTCACCTACTAGAGAGGCCGAGAAAAGAGGATCACCAGGTTGAGATCTGCTTGAGAAACTTAATGAGACCCTGTCTCAAAAGTAAAAGGTATGAGACAGATGCTCGTAGCCAATCAGTGGACTGAGCACAAGGTCTCCAGTGGAGAAGTTAGAGAAAGGACTGAAGGAGCTGAAGGGATTTGCAACCCATAGGAAGAACAACAATATCAACCAGCTAGACCCCTACCCCACTAGAGCTCCCAGGGACTAAAGCACCAACCAAAGAGTACACATGGAGGGACCCATGGCTCCAGCTGCATTTGTAGCAGAGGATGGCCTTGTGGGACATCAGTGGGAGGAGAGGCCCTTGGTCCTGTGAAGGCTGGATACCCCAGTGTAGGGGAATGCCAGGGCAGGGAGGCAGGAGTGGGTGGGTGGATGGGGGAGCACCCTTCTAGAAGGGGGGGGGGAGGAGGATAATAATAAAATAATAAAAAAGTAAAAGGTACTAAAAAGGCTGGGGGTATAGTTCAGTGGCAGCACACTTGCCTAGCATGTGTGAGGCCCTGGGTTCATTCCCCAGCACTATTAGGAAAAAGGCCAAGACTCTGAACAGATTTAATGTTGAAATCCTTTATATGTTATGTGTCTATCCCTTGTTGGAAATCAGGTTGCTCCTCTATCATATAAAGGGGCTTACTTAATAGGCATTTTATATTACAAAACTAGGGCTTATAAAATTAGAGTCTTATTTGTGCCAAACTTTAGTCCAGGTGTCATTTTTTTTTTTAACCAATAATACAGAGTTTTTCAATGATCTCTCTTTCCTAATGACAGTTTCACATTCACACAGGCACATCTTCTGCAGGTGTGGTGGCATTCAGAGTGTTTCTGTCTGTCCTTAAGTGACCATGGACAGTGTGTGTACAGGGGTTATATAGGCCTGTAGTTCACAAGAGAACAGTGATGTGACAGACTCAAAGGAGAAATTGCAACTCTGTTTCTCGATTCTCTTGTCCTTGTAGCTTTTGTTTCTGATTGGCTCTGGCAGATTGGGCTCTCTATTAGATGGGAACTTTGCCTGTCTTTTTTTTTTTTTTTTAAAGATCCATGGTGCTTAGCTACAGTCCGGGTAATAACTTCTATGCTTATTTATTTATTTAAACAAAACAATTGTTTAAATAAAGAAAGAAATAAATAAGCATAGCATTTACTCTTGTATCAGAAATGTTGAAGCCATTGGGTCAGAGGCTGGTAACCAAACCTAGGATCTGAAGTATGTGTGATGTCAGTTTTCATGGGTCATTGTAAATTCTATTACATTTTATTATATAAAAAAAGTACCAACTAAAACAACTATGTGTGTGAGTGTCCTTAGAGCAGATTGCTAGCCTTGCTATCATGCGCATAAACCTTAGTGGTACTAAAGATCAAAGGGATGTCAGGAGATCTGGGAGCATCTACCTCTGATTTCCAGAAAAGGAGTAAAGCAGCAATCCTTCTCTATGGCGCTGCATGGAGCTTTCCACTTGCATTCAGCAAACTCACTGACCTTCAGGAAAGTAGTTAATCATCAAGGGTGATCTAAGCATTTGAACCATGCCTTTAATATGCTGGAATATGAGGGAAAGCATATGGACTGGTTTCCCTGCAAGCTTTGTGCTTGACGTGCCCCCCCCCACCCTCACCCTCTGCATGATACATAAACCACAAGGGCTTTACTTACTCCTAAATTTATTTATTTTTGCTTTTAAAAATGTTAAAAATTGATATTTGGAGAGCTCCCTGTGTGTTTCTTGACCTACTAGAATTTCTGAATTTATATTGAGCCACCGAAGACAAGCACTATATTTTTAAGATACTACAGGAAAGAAGCAGAAAATGCAAAGAATCCCTGTCTGTGGTCTTTTAATTGGATTTCTTCCTTTACTGACTCAGAATTTGCATCATCTTGGCCTGGAAGCTAGTTCCTATGATTGTCCCTATCAGATTGCTTTTTCCTGACAACTCCCAACTAGTACGCAGACTGTTGTTGTAGTTCTCCAGTTAGGCCAGGAGATGGCGGCAAACACTTTTGGATGGCTGCCGCACACTGCATTGTTCTAGTGTTCAAAGCTTACTCAGAAATTCCCTGTGTTCAGTACTGTCAACTGTACTCCAGTAATCATGTTCTCAGAGGACCTTGAAATTGGAAACATCAATCAAATCAAGTAGTGTGATCCAGTAGCAAAAAGGATTTGTTGCATGAACTATCCTAAAGGTCAGATTGTTAAAATGTGAATCAGGCACTTGGTAGCTAGAATGTGACATTCTGTAGATGCAGCATTCTCAACAAAGAAATCTGCAAAACCAAATCAAAGTGCTTGTCATTCAGTATCAGAACCACAGATGCCTGACTTACAACGGAATGTGTGTTCTGACTAACATGTGAGCAGGACACTGGTCAGCAATTAATATTTAAATTCTTTTTAAGAAAGCACAGGGTGAGTGAGAGTTATGGCTCAGCAGTTAATAGGGCTTGCTCCACAGTCATGAAGACTACCAGTGTTTGGATCCCAGCACCCCCATAACAAGCCGGGCATTCCAGCTCCGAGTCGGGTGGGATGGGAGGATTGCTGGGGTTTACTGGCTTCCAGCTTAACTGAGAATTAAGGTTCAGGTTTAGGAATAGACCCTGTCTCAATGCAATAGGCATAGAGTCTTAGAAGAAGGTGTCAGATGCCTTTTTCTGACATCTGTGTGATGTTTTTGCTTTATCAGATTGTAATTCCTTCTCAAGATAACTTTGGAGCTATGCTGTACTCTTGTTTACTGAAAAAAAAAGAGAGAAAATGTTTCTTAGCGATGCTTAAGATATAACATGAAGGCCACTAAAATGGAAATGGCTCTTCCTTGAGAAGCCCATAGCCGTGCTGGATTGTGTCTTTTCACTTTATTGCAGTCCTCTTTCTATCAACCTGTGTGCTTAAATAAACTCTGACTCTACTTTAAACAGGCTCATCCTAAAGTCCTTTCTGCTCCAAGTCAGGGATCCAGCTTCACTGGAGTTAGAGTCTATGAGAATAAGGGAAGCTCCCAGGCTGTCGGCAGCCATTCTGACCTGCATCATCGCTGACACCCGAAATCCTATAGAAAAGTGTCTGGAAGAACAACACCCGAGCTGCACTGCTGAGCTCCTGTCCAGACTCGGCTACTTACAGCTCAAGTTCTATATCCACGAATGGAATGCTTTATAACTGTTATTCTCACTGTCCTCTCAAAATAGGGAATGGATACGGATGCACAAAATCTAGAAGGAGGCAGAGTGCTGTCTTCGACTATCCTCCTTCTGACCTCAGTAGGGAGGGACCTCAAGACCTTTACCCTTATGGGTCTTGTAGTAGGATGTTTTTCCTTTGGTTACAATTCCCTTCTCACTTCATTTATGTCTTTTGCCAAATGTCCTGCACCCCGTCCGAGGGGAGGCTGGCCCCGGCTCTGGTCAGCTCTGCTGCTCCTCTGCTGTTTGAGTCACAGCTGTACTTGTTACCTGACATCCCATCACACGCTGCAATCCCTCACACCCACTGACTCTAAACTCCAAGATAAGGATCGTTATACATTTGGTTTACTTCTGTTTGCTTCGACCTGGAATGTGCTCAGAGCACAGCTGTCATTCAATAAGTACTGAATGAATGAGTGAGTGGATGAGGTTAGCCCTCTGCCTTGCTTCAGTCCCTTTACAACCATGGGTCTGGGCTTCACCTTATGAGCACAGGATTTCTCAACAGCAGAATGTCAATATTGGGGGCCAGGTCATCCAGGTGTGGGTTTGTTTTGTACATTAGTAATATCTAATGGCTCTATCTTCTATTAGATACCAGTATGTAACACCTGGTCCCTGTCCCAAGTTATGAATATCAGAATGTCCCTAGGCACAACCAAATGTCTCCCAGGAATCAAAAGGCCCTGGATGAGAACCTCCAGGGAAGTGTTGTGCTGACTAGGCTGGTATGGTGTTCATTATTGTTAAAATTATTGATAAATTACTAAAAGCGGGTACACAGTGATAGAAAGACCAGCATGTCTAAATGAAAGCCACATAATATTGAGTCATTAATGAAGCCATGAATTCCAGACAATTATTTGATTTTGGATGAAGACAAATGATTGAATATTTGACTTGGCTGAATTATTAAGACTAAGAACAAAAGCAAACAAACTTACCTTAGTCTTAAGTCCAGAGCTCTGTGGGTCAAGAGACACTTGGCACATCAAGTGTAGTTATAAAGATAACCTACCTGCACATCTGAGTGGTCTGAGAGTCTAACTTTAAAATGTGTGAGCTGCTTCAAATCTCTGATAACACACATTTCCTCTGGACAGTATGCACCTTTAAAAGTCTCACAAACTAAACCTGGCATAGTGGCCCCTGCCTGTAGCCCCAGGACTTGGAAGGTGAAAGCCAGCGGATTAGGGGCCCCAGGAGAGCCTCAGCTACATAGCCAGCTTGGGGCCAGCCTGAGACACATGAGACTTAACAAAAAAGGTTTACAACCTGGGTAATTTTTAAAAAATCTTCTCCATTTTCTAGAAAACATTGGCAAGATCATAATTACAAAAATATTCATACAGTGGAATAAAATATAAGTAAAGAATTGGTCTGTTCTATTAATGGAATTTTAAATTAATTTGCTCAAAATATAAAACTTACATTTCTAGAATTGATAAATTTAGATAGGTTTAAATAAATTAATTTAAGTAAATTGCATAAATTTAGATAGATTTAAATTTTTAGGATTAGATAAAAGCTTTGGGGGACATAGGGTGATAGATATCACAGTATTTTGTTACTGTGGTTTAAAACTATACATTTTATAACATCATACTTAAAATTTATGAAATAACATTTAACATTGATTATTAAAAGCAAATAACAATTGAAATGGCTTAGAAGTATAAATCGGTAAGTCATAGCATACCTTTAAAACAAAGCAGTGGTCAGTGGGTGCTTTGTATTTCATTTTACACTGAATTCCATAGTAAATGTTAACATTTTCAAACTGTATAAAACACGCCAGATCTCGGGATGTCTAAAAGACAGAGAAAAAAATCTTTCTGAGAATGCAGTTGATAATTTCTCCAGATTCTTCTTGATGCTGCAACAAAAGTTCTTTTAGTAGGTAAAATATTGAATTTTTAGATAATTTATACAAATATCTTCTGAACACAGTTTTCTCTAAGTCAAGTCCTCACGAAAGATAACAATCAGTGCTGGTCCTGCAATGGAGTGAAAGATGACGTAGTTGGTTGTCCTAGCATCTGTTATGGATTCATGGCTGGTTGTCCCAGCATCTGTGTGGACTCTGGGGTCAGAAGCAACTGATCGTGCACTGCTGCTGTTAATGCAGTCACGACAGATTGATCACTGTCAGAGCTTCACTGTGACTTTTGCTATTTGAAGTCAGTAGCAGAGTTTGTGATTGAACATTAGAAAAATAAATGCATGTCACCTCAGGATGAAGAAAGAGGGGTAAATTCGATGTTCAGTAAATTAGAAACTGACTCTATGCTCTTTCAGGCTTTCTCCTTCCGCTATTAGGGTTGCCATGGAAACAGAGACCTCTCTGTGAATAAAATGTGTTGTGAAAATGGCAACCTCTAATCTACATATTTAGTTTGACTTTGACTATACACTTGTTCCACTGTCCATGTTGTCTTTAATGGCATGTTCTAGAACCCCGACTTAGTTACTAAATAAAGAATACAGGTGAAGAATATTACACTATCTGGGACAACTTACTCCTTTATGTATAGCAGGGCATTTTTCTTTTATATGTTTTTTTATTTTTAATGTTTTAATTACAAAACAACGTGGTTAAAATTATACCCTATCTATTTTCTTTTTCAGCTCCTCCCTCCTCCTCATTTTTATTCCCCCTTAGAGGTACCACAGGTAAGATAGACTGATAGACTTCTACATGTTTTAGAGGATAAGTTTTCTTTCATTGTATTTTTCTATTAATTCTTATCTGTCTGCTTGTCTATCTTCATCATCATCATCATCTTTTCATCTATAGGTTGAGCTAGACCCTCTTACGCATAGATCACACACACACATACTTGTATATACATATTATACATATATACACACGTATAACTACACACATTTATGTATATAATTGTTTTATCAATGAGGATGTAACCCAAGCCATTGTGCATGCCAAGGTTGTTCTCTGCTCCAAGATCAATATAAGGATTGTAAGAGCCAGAGGCAACATATGACTAAAGAGTGTTTTCTGGACTCAGCAGGGCAATTTCACAAATGAGTTCACAGAAATTATGACAGCGCGCACAAGACTGACGCACAAGCTCAGGCCAGACAAAACCCCAGCATGTGCTGGGGAAATGGGCACAGAGCTGCTGAGGGAGGAGCCGTCAATCTTTAAGGGTGTGACTCCTGATAGGTCAGTCACGCTCCGAAGGATTGCCAAACACTCAAGAGGATCTGGACAACGGAAGCTGGACTCAATGGGCTAAAAGAAAGAAAGAAAGAAAGAAAGAAAGAAAGAAAGAAAGAAAGAAAGAGACAGACAGACAGACGAGTTGGATGAGCAGGGAAGGGAGGTAGATATAAGTGGAGGGAAGAGAGGTGAATGTGATCAAATACATTGTATGAAATTCTCAAGTAATTAATACATTTAAATCAAGAATGAGACTTCACTCCAAACACTTTTTTCTGACTCCTTCCCAGTCCTTGTGAGGACACAGTTATTGATTTCCCCAGGACACAAGTGGATCCACAAGTGGATGATGTCTGCCCAGTACCCTGCTATCTAAGTAGAACTGTTGAACTACTATACTGTAGTTGCTCAGAGATTAACCCAGCTTTTGCCATTATAAAAAGACTGTGTATTTGAGTAAATACTTCTGTGGATTGGTCACCAAAGGGGTAACTTCTGTCCAAAAGGGCATGCATTTTACTTCCCTTTACATTGCACAGGACTTATTAAATATTCTCAACTTGGTTGTACTATTTTACAGTCCAGCTCTTCATTCCCAAGAATGTTTTTTACCCTCTCCCTCCATCACTGTCAATATTACTGATTTTATCAATCTGTTAACAAATTTACTGGTAAGGTGGAAGAGTTTTCACTGAGCTAATTTTTATATTTTTCCTGGCTACTCTCATTGAATAATATTTGCCATTTTTCTGTTGCACATGTTATCTTTTTTTTTTTGATTTGTTGAAATCTTTACATAGGATGGATAATCACACTTGGTAATATATGTTGCAAATGTCTGACTGTGTAGCTAGTCCTTAAAGTCTTGTTGGGTATTGTCATCCATAAGGAATTTAAAACAACCTCAAATAGTCAAAGTTGTCACCTTTCTCCTCTGTAATTTTGAGTTTTATTCTTGATTAAGAAATATCTTTGTGCCCTAGAATTATGAAAATATCAACTCATATTTTCTTTTATGGTTTTAGTGTAGATTTCTAAAGACATTTTAATTAAATGAGGATTTGATTTGGTTCATGTGCTGAAATAAAAATCTTTAAAGAATGGGTGTACAATTATTTCAATACTATTTATTATCTTGAATTCTCCATCATTTTTCCACTGCTGTAGAATCCTGGCTCTAAATTCCCCACGTTATTTGACTCTTTGTTGATCTGTTTATAACCGCTTTCCTTTCATTGAAATATAATGTTTAACCTGAGATATGCAATTTTAGATCAATGTTCGTCACAGTTTTAGAGAGACAGCATTTCTTTCTGATACATTTTGCAGTCAATCTTTTAATTTAAAGTAAAAAGAACGCCTTCCTCCCCTGCCTGGTCCTTTGGGCTGGGGCAGACACAGAATTGGTCTGCCCCTGTCCTGTGGAGATACTGACTCCTGAGTCATCCTAGAGGAGCCACTGCACTTAGAGCAGCCGGTAAGAACTCCATCTCACTCCCTAAGCCCCAGAGATACATCTGGGAGCCAGGGACAGTCAGGA